>NC_060170.1:33180565-33270538 GCF_021292245.1 Micropterus dolomieu
ATCCCAGCCTTGTGCAGATCAACAATCTTGTCCCTGATGTCCGTAGAAAGCTCTTTGGTCTTGCCCATGGTGGTGATTTTGGATGCTGGTTGTTTGGGTGTTGACAGGTGTCTTTTATACAGGTAACGAGGTGAGGCAGGTGTATTTGATGTAGATAATTTGTTGGGATTGGGGCTGTGTCTTAAAGAAAGACTAACTGGCTTGTAGGAGCCAGAATACTTGCTGTTTGGTAGGGGGTCAAATACTTGTTTTTCCTCATCAGATGGTTATCAATTTTTATAAATTCATATGATGTGATTTTCTGGAATTTTCTTTGGGATTCTGTCTTTCACTGTTAGAATGTACATATGATTAAAATTGTAGATTGTTGCATTCTTTGTAAGTGGGCAAACCTGCAAAATCAGCAAGGGGTCAAATACTTATTTCCCCCACTGTACAGGCAATGTGACTCTGGTTTTAAGGTGCTGTCAAGGTACTTACGAACAGCCGGCTAACACACACACACAGGCACAAAAATTAAATCAGACTAACTCTGTTTTTGGTGCACATTTAAATATATTGCTGAATATAAATGCTGCACACATATATGGACTGCTACACATACACAAACTGTATATATACATCTTTAACCTGTTTATGGACACTGCATGCTTTTTACATATATTTATATATATATACATATTTTTTCACCCATTTGTATGCACATAATCTATTTTCACCAATCGTTCATCTCTGTTCCTTGTTTTTAGCTATATATATATATATATATATATATATATATATATATATATATATATGTGTGTATATAAGTGTTCTTTGAACTGTGTGAAAGCCAGTCCATTGCCTTAAGCCAGGCTGATCGACCTATGACTACTCGATAATCATGGTCTAGCGTGCTCACACTTATATATGTGCACTGATGACAGGTCAGAGAGTGCTATCCCAGCATCCCCCAGGCCCGCGCACGGGGCAGTCAGGCCGAGGCAGGGCAGGGTGCACGTGGCTTTTACCGTTTCTCGCCGCACTCATGTGTGCTCATCAGAAACAACATACGCCGGGCTGACAGCACAAGGTCGACCAGAGAAAAGTGAGAGAGGGAGCCCTTGATAGAGAGGCTGAGAGAGGAAAACACAGAGTGTCTGCTCGCACACAGCTAACCTGATTATTGTTGGCTTTCAGAAGTCATGTTATTTCTTTATTCTCAAGTAAACAAAAAACCTGGTTTCCACAATCAGGTTAAAGGAACAAGAGAAACAACAGCTAGTAACATCCACATTCAACCAACCAATTTCAGTCCAGTCTAGAAGTCCATAATATTTAAATGGTCATACTGTAATTTATCCTGACGCATACATGACAAGTTAGCTTGATAATCAAACTGAATTGCTATTTTCATCTTTGGAGGCTTATTTTACTGTACTGTTTTGGTGATGACTCGTCAACGTCATATTCAGTCGACAACGTCGATATGGCCCAACTTTTAGTTTAAGATGTTAAAAAAAAATGAACTGACATGATCAACAGAATGTGAGGAAGTAACAGTTCTGACGTCATTGACTTCTTCGTCGTCCCCGGGATCAGAGTCATGGTCGGAGCCGCTGTAAACCACCTCGTTACCGTATTCTCTGTCGTCAAACTGGCCTCTGTTGGTCTCTTCAGTTCACTGGGGGGCCGGTTCTGTTGCCTGCTCGCCCTGCTCAGGTTCTGGTGCCCTTTCTGGACAGCCATAGGTGTCATTTACACTGTGGACGCTGGGGACGTGTCCCCACCACATTTTGAAATGGCTGAATTTGTCCCCATCACTTTTTGTGTTTTTGTGTTTAACATTTGTTAAAAATGTTCTGAAAAATATCTTGCACAACTAACAAATAAAAAATGCTTTGAGAAGGTTTATTTGCACAACAAGAAAACATGCATTGCATTTTAAATATAGAAGAAACAAATTTGCATTGTCCCAAAAACAATCTGCTGATTATTGCATTATTTATATGTGTTTAGGAATTGTCACCTGCCAGCTAAATGTTTGGTTTTGTTTCCCTTTAAATAAATTAAGACATTTCCTTTGTAAATTGGAGCAGAAAATGTCTCCAGATTGCAGGAAATTAAAGCCCCTTCTCCACTGCATGGGACCAGCTCGCCTCGCCTTTTTGTTTTGTTTTCCATCGTGTAAATGTTGTTCCTGTCGCTGCTTCCAGGTACTTTTTTTCATGGCGATACTAAAATGTGACGTTAAAACATGGCAGACTGCTGATTGGTCAGAGAGAATCGTCACTGCATGATCATTGTGCGCGCCAGACAGAGGCCAGCAACAGAAAGTTTTATATTTTACACTTTTCATACGTTATTTCATCACTAAATCCACTTCTGAGAAGTTTTGAAGTGAGAAATCCACTGTGTAGATTTTGAAAATTATATATTATTATATAAAGTTGAGGAGTTGAGGAGCTCCGCAAGTGGCGGCAGGAGGAGCGTCCAGCCGGCCAGCCGCCCGCTCACAGAGCCCTCTGCTCCCGCCGTCACACAGACCGCTGCAGCAACAAAGGCAGATGAAAAAACAGCTGGAAGGTTTTCGTACCTCTTATCTGTCTTTACATTCTGAGGAATGTTGAAACGTTTTAACTTAAATCAAGTGACAGCTGTGTGGATCGCTGGCGTGTGTCGCATTTAAAATTACGTTGCGGCAGTTGTGTGTGGCGTTGCTATTACGACGAGCTACATTGAGGGGTGCTATCTCCGGGTACTATCTGCAATGGAAAACGGAGCACGGCCAACCCGAGGCGAGGCGAGTTGAGCTGGTACAGGTAATGGAAAAACGGCATAAGTGTTTATTGCTCCAAGTTTCTGGGGGAGGACCCCAGACTCCAGCTTTAATCTTTCTACAAATTAGTGTTAAAAATCTTCTCGTCTCGTAACATCTCATGACCCAAGGGTATCATCACACCCCTAATCTGAGCCCTTATGTCCCCACTACTTTTCAACATAAATTTACACCCTTTTGGAGTTAGCTGCATGGCTAACTGAGCTAACTGCACTAACTAGCTTCTTAAATATGAATATTTTATGGTTTATTTCCTCCTCTATGACAGTAAACTGAATATCTTTGGGTTGTGGACAAAAACCAGACAATTGAGGACATCTTTTTGGGCTTGGCATTTTATAGACCAAACATCTAATGATTTTAAATCATAAAACTGTATCGCTAAATATATATATATACAGCTAAAAACAAGGAAAACAGAGATGAACAAAGATTGGTAAAAATAAAAATAGATTATGTGCATTCAAATATATAATATATATATAAAAAGCATGCAGTGTTCATAAACAGGTTAAACATGTATATATACAGTTTGTGTGTGTGTAGCAGTCCTTATATGTGTGCAGCATTTAACACATTCAACAATATATGTAAAGATATCTTCATTCGCTAAATCTTCAATCTTCATCAGGCACTAGCTTTGTCTTTCTGTCGTTTGGTACTGGCCAGGCAGTGTACAGTGGTACAACAGCTGCCTGCTGCAGCTAGCAACGAGGCTGGTGAGAGCGGCGAGAGTAAACCGAAACGTTAAAGTTGCCATAAAACCAAAACAAAGAGCTGAAAGACGCTAAGAAGCTGAAGGAAACTGTAGTCTGTGATAATTCTCTGTGAATTCATCACTACGACAGACCTCTTTCAAATCACATGTAGCCAAGAAACACTGATCCTGGTCATGTCAGTCAGATTGGGGATCAACTATTATTGAAATATTTCCATACCACGTCCACTCCACAGATGTTTGGAGAAATATCTGCTTCCGTCAGGCGTGCTTTCAGGGCCATCAACCAAAAGCACAGATGGTCTCGCTGTCCGATTAGCTGGGCGCCAGTCTCTCCGGTTTCCTCTCGCCCGTACCTCCTCTTCTATCACTTCCTCAGGTCTGAGCAGGTGTTTGGCCTGCAGTCAGAGTCCAAATCAGATCCATTTCATCTGTAATCAGCTGGAGCCCCTGGCACTGATGGAGGAGATCAGAGCCCCGATCAAAGAATTATAAGCCGACCACGCCTGACCAGCCGACCGTGACACAGACAAGGCAGCGAGGGGGGAGGGGGAGCAAGCGAGCAAGAGCTACAGTAAGGATGAAAGGAGAGAAGATGGAGATTTGAAAGCCTGCAGAATCTCCCAGGGGAGAGACATGAAAGAGAGGGGTGCTGGCAGCAGGGAGGCTAAGATGTTACACTCTCATGGGAGGTGTTTTTTTTGTTTTTTTTTGACGTTTCCATCAAGTGGAAATAGGTGGTTTAAAGTCAAATACGGTGCTCAGTTCCGCTTCAATTTGAGGTAATTAGGATGGGATGTGAATTCCAATCACAATGTGAAAGGAAAGGCAGTGACATTAAGTTAATACAGTTGAATTGCTTGATGCAACGCCGCTGGTAAGCAAATCAGTAATTGTGTGCAAATATGGGAAACCATGTGCTCAGGTGCATGAAAATCAATGGGTGGCTCACATATTGGTGGTAGCAGTTTTAAAGTGGGATTTCAAACACTTCTTGGAATATGCTAACATCGCGTTGGGTGTTTCAGAAGGACACTACAGCAGGCACGATCACACACTCTCTCCTATTCATCTTCTACATTAATGCACACATTCACACACTGCAGGCAGACGATCAAGCCCCTCTTTGATTATCGGTTGCTCAACACAGACACACTACACAGTCTGCCAGCACGTCACCCACACACACACACACACACACACACTGCCATGTGTGTGTGTGGCTCTTTAATGTGAGCCGGTCAGCACAGTGTGTTCACACCTATATTCACAGATATGCTAGTTAATGCTATCACTTAGGTGCAGACTCGCTCATGCTTGATATTGCTTTAAACCGTGCACTCAAACCAGGCAGACTCCCTCACACGCACACACACTCACTTCCTGTTTCAAGTGTCCACCTTTGTCTCTCAGACGCTGAGTATGCATGGTGTGTGTGGGTGTTTCACTGTCAATGGAGTGTCCATGTCTGCTCCATTAGGTCCACACACATAAAAGCAGAGCATCAGCTCTGTTACCTTCATCCGTCTTGTCACTGTATAGGAATAAAGCTTCTCCGTGCAACGTAGAGCTGTGTTTCTTTCAGCCCTGTTGCACACATGGCTCTGCAGCACTGTATGAATAAGTGAGAAGAAATGGCAAAAAAAAAAAATGCTGTGAAGTCCATGTTGACTTCCCTCACTTCACATCCCACAAGTCATCAATTTTGCAGCGACCGCTGTAACATGATGTTCTTTCACTACGATTTCATAGCCACTTTGCTCTGGACTTGAACCCAGAACCTTGAAATCTCTCCTTTGATGCATCGCCACAAGTGGAGCAATTGTATATTTTTACATTTCTATTCCAAGCATTTAGCTAAAGCTGTCGTACAGAGCGGCTTACAGCGAGTGATCTCGGATTCAGATCACCGAAACCGTTTTTTAGGGACCTCAGTGTTTTTAATGGCTGATCTCTGATCAAAACGTTTCAGCTGTAAAAAGAAAAAATAGTCTCTAAATTGGTGAAATTATCATATGATACATCTTCCCCCAAGGCTCTCTGGTGGGTTGACAGACAGTCGGATAACATTTTGAACCTCCTGAATGTATTTGAACCACTAAAAATGAAACTAGATGAATGGGATAAAGATCATGTTTTGAACAATTTATCTTTATCTCTTGGAAGTAAAGTTCAAAAAGCTGAATCATGCCACCAATCAAACTGTTCCTCTTATAGGACCCACATTTTTCTTTTTCAGTGACATCCACTGCCTGTATGATGGAGATTCCTCTCTGGTCTCAGGTAGTAAAATATCATCACGCTATCAAGTCATTCTTGTGTATTGTTTAGTCGTGAAGGTCTTTTGAAAAATCTGTCAGTGCTGTGAGCTCATTTGAACCTGTATCCAGCAAAATAGACCTTTTGTTGAAAACCAGCTATCAGCAAACCCACACACGTCCAAACATTAATGCACCAGTGCTGCGCCAACATCCCACTATGACGATTTCAAAGTGAGGTGAATGCGGCATGAAAGTCCAGGAGCCCGTCTCATCCCTCCGTCCACGTGGTGTGAAATCGTTTGATCCAGTTTGTTCTATTTAGGTGAAACAGCTTTTGTGTATGTGTGCCAGTTTGCACTTGTGCGTATTTGTGTGTGTTTTTAAACGCTCCCTGAGCACTAAAAGGTGGAGGGAAAAGGGGGAGGGGACGGGGCTGCAGGAAGGAAGGAAGGAAGAGAGCTGACTATAGCTGCTGTGTTTGTTTTGCAGGGAGGTGAGAGGGGAAATGAAGGGTGGGAGCTGTCCTTTAGTCCATCCGTCCGTACGTGCGTGTGTGTGTGTGTGTGTGTATAAGGGCAGTTACGGGTTAATGGACATTAAGTCTGTCCCAGTGTGATAGTCGGAGTTGAGGGCGGTGGGTGATGCGACCTGGCTCTCTGTAGCTCCACAAAAGGGTCAGAGGTCAGGGTTAGAAGTCATACAATGCCTGGAAGGACTAGCAATCAGTTGGGACTGCACCAGAGTGTGTGTGTGTGTGTGTGTGTGTGTGTGTGTGTGTGTGTGTGTGTGTGTGTAAAAATGGAGAGGTGGGGAACATGAAGGGCAAGAGGAGGACAGCGGTGAAGAAAAAGCGACAGACAGATGGTTGCTGAAAACGACGTCCTTCTCTTCCTTCTTTTCCCCGACATCCGCTCACCTCGAAGAAACGACCCCGCTTTCCTTTTCCCTACTGGGATTCATTTATACAGTACCTCGAAATACACTCAAGAAACACACACGCGTGCACATACAAAACACACACAGGAGCTCAGCAAGCTAATCAGAACATGTGGCCTATTTCTCTGTATGTTATAATGAGCTCTCCATCGTGGAGTGGTGACTGATATTATTAGGCTGCCGTGTCTCAGTTCATTAGCTAAACCAGCCTCAACAACAACACCAGCAGCTAAAAGATGATTTGATACCGCCTGCAGAGTTATGTGACACCGCAGGACCTTAAAGAGGCCGTGGTGAGAGACAGAGCATGTGAGTTAATTTGGTCACCAGGGGAGAGGGAGGCTAAATCTCGCCTCTTACGACACAGCGAGGCATCATAAGAGTCATAGAAAGAAAAATACATCATAGGCTGACTTCAGCCTTCTCCTCCCAGCGTTCATACAGATCCCCGCAGATGTGGCTTGAAGATTCAGTGTGCAATTTTTGCAGCAGAGTGGTGTCAGCAAGTGAGGAGAAGTAGTCAACAACACAGAGTAGAAAACAACACTGCAGCTAACTAATCTGTTCTTAGTTGATTGTTATTGCTTTGTGGTGAATGACTCAATTTTCTATATTGGCACTGTATGGGATCACTCTGCCATATCTATTAAAGCAGCTATCTGCAGCTAATTTATCAAACTGAACTGAACTGATGCCTTTGCTGGTTTTTTAAATGGGTTGCACATTCTCTCAAAGCTAACACCTCTGCTAAGGGGGTAGCTGTTAGCATGTTTACTGCCAGCTGAACCCCGGTGGCTGTGCGAGCTATTATCACAATAATATAATAGACAGCGGTGTAATGTAGTATATAATTCAAGTACTGTCCTTCAATACACTTTCGAAGTACTTGTACTTTACTTGACTACTTGTATTTTAAGCTACTTAATACCTCTACAAAGTGAACATTGGACATTTATTTGACAGTTAAAGTTAAGTTGCAGATTTTACATAAAAAACATGCCTACTTTAACATATATGATGCATTGTTATAGGAGAAAATCCCTCAAATGTATGTTTTTCAACATTAAAATGCTGCGAACATGTTAGCGTAAGTAATTATCATAGTGTAACACAAGAGCCATTCTGCACCACAATGAGTACTTTTGCTTTTGATACATTTTTCCTATATTGGTCATACTACATGTGTAGAATTTTAAATTCTTAAACAATCATTTCAGTAGGAATTAATTATGCAAAATTGTGTTTGCTGTCGTTTTACTACAGTGGCAATGATCTCTTCCTTATTCATTATCCAATAGAGCTGGTCTTTTGTGTGACTGTGATAATACAGTAATACAGAAATGAGAAAGTAATTAATGTCGAAGCAGTCCTTATGATTGCAATATGACCTGATCGTGAACGATCGACAAAGGCACTACTGTTAACCTCATGATTTTATTATATATCCAGCTTTCCAGTACAAGCTAACAAGTCTACCCAGTGTCACGTGACCCTCGCCTTGCAGGTTGGTCAAAGGGGGTTGCAGTCTTTTTTAAAAAGGGTTCTCCGCACATCTTAAATCAACATGCAGGCGAATCAGGAGCTTCTCAGTTTGAGTACAGCAAACATCAAAGGGAAAACTAGAGACTGGAGCACACAGTAATATGCATTCCCTCTAATTGTTTAAACAGACGAAGGCTTAAAACCACTGTGTCTTTATCAGAGCCAGAAAAGGACAAAGAAAACATTTATAGTCAACCTAGAACAGGTGTACAATTGTCACTGGATTATTTTGGCGGGGTGTTGCAGTCGTTCCCAGCAAGCAACCTCAATAGATAAAACTTTAAAACTGTTCTACTGTATTGATGATATTTCACTAGAATTTTATAAACCATTGTTTCCTGGAGTTGAAAATCAACATTTGGTGTACCAAACTGAAAGTGGGGGAGATGGAATGAACGAAAAGCAGAAAGAGGCAGCAAACAGATAAAGAGAAAATGGATAAAAAAGTGAGGTGTACATTGAAGATTTTGAAGCTTTTTCACAGGCAGAAGCCTTGAATCTCCATCTCCTCCATCATCCTCTTCCTCCTCTTCGCCTGTAGTGTTTACACACTGCCTCTTCACTTAATCCAGCCTTCAGGATGCCCACTTCACTTCGTTACCTCTCAGCACAGAGATGGAAGAGTGGATGTTTGTTGAGAAAAAATAATAATAATTGCAAGCCTCCTGCTACGTCTCCAGACGTGTTCTTTCTTACCCCGTAACTCTCCCTCCATTTCTCTCCACCTTTCAGCCCTTCATCCCTCGCTCCCTCCCTCTATCTCAATCTCGGCTCACTCAAGCGTTGGCCAGCAAGACCTCTAGCATCGATCCAATAAAGCTGGTAGTCGGCGCCGCGAGGCTTGAGGAGCTTTCACCCAAACTCGGCGTTTAAACACGCTCATTGAACAGCGCGTCGCCATGATCTGATCTGGGGATGGAGGGCGGCGGGGGAGTGTGGAGGGTGCTTGATATTTTTCTTCTTTCTGCCTCTTCTTATTTTCCTCTTAGAAGTGTAATCAATAACAGTCACATTGGTTGGAAGTGGGCAAACGCATGCACACACACACACACACACACACACACACACACACATCTCCAAATCTCAATTACCTTCCCTGCCAATCCACCAAATGTTTGTTTGCCAGCACCAGACTTTAATATCCACTTGTGAGAATAGATGAGGGAGTAGGAGACAAAATGTGCTACCTAAAAAGAAGTATATTGCTTTGTGCTGGGATAAAGTAAATGCAGTTAGACATTTTGTGCCTGTTTAAAAGTAAGCGGGTTTCCTTCTCCAATGAGCATGCATCATCATAGACGCCATTTCATTCGCTGATACACAGCAGCAGGTGCAGAGGGGAAAGCACACAGATGGTGTGTGTGCATTTCTGGGAGTATCTTTGTATTTAAGTTCACAGGAGTGTATTTGGTCCTTATAAGAACATATAGAAATCCATAATTCTTTATATGTGCAGCGGTTAGGTTAAAATCTAGTAACTGGTTTAGTATTAAGGTTAGAGTAATTAAACTTGGTTGAGATTATGTTTAGTGAGTTGGACGTCCATTGGCTTTAATATAGGTTATCTTTAAATTTAAATTAAAGGGTCAGTCCAGCCAAATTATTTTACAAAAAAACAAATTTTTCCCTTCACCACTCCCGGTGGGATCTAGTCTCGACGATAGTTTGGATTTAATGTGCTGAGGTTTTGACACATCCATCTCTGAGATTTGTGCTGCCATTTGAATACAAAAGACGTGCACAGAATTTTTCTTGTGGAAATAACAGCTTTTAAAAATGACATTTAAATGTAACAGTGTCATCTTTTTCGAGACAGTGTCCCATTTACTCTAGATAATATATAAAAAAAAAACAGGAACTACTTTACAGAGAAACAAAATAGTCCCTGTATAAAAACTGTGGGCTGAATGTTTTGTTGATTATCCTTAAGACCTTAGTGTGCTTCAAACAAAGTTCTTATCAGATTATGTAACCGTGTCGGAAACCCAATTCAGGTGGGGCCGCTTCTGACCCTTTTTGTAAGCTTTTAAAAACAATTATACACACTATACGCAGTTCAACACCATGAATGCCTTTGAGCAGAGAGTGTGCTCTGTATTTGTTCTAATAATTGCATAGAAACATGCAAAAGACCAAGAGGAGTTTATGTTGGCAGGCTTTTCGCCCCACCTTTTGCCTTAGGAAGCAGTCAAATGACACGCTGTACAATCTGATCTTCATTTAAAGCAAACTGAGTCCTTTAGCAATGATTGTCGAGATAAAACAACTTGCATGACTAGATAACACTAGAAGTTTGTGTTTGTTTTGTTAGTTTTTTTGTAATTTAGCTGACCTTTAGAACCAATAAATCAGTCTACATTCTTTGATAAATACGTCTTTCCACTGGCGGTTTTGTAGAAGAACAAGCATGGGATTTCTTTCTCATCTACATTATCTGCCACTTGGCATCATTGATCATGGATGTTTGTCAGCACAGGTGTCTGCAACAAATCCACAGATGACAGCAGTCCAACATAACAAAAAAAAAAGTAATTTTCACCCTCCACTAATAAAAAGGAAATTACTAATGAAAAATAAATTAATTTATCTGAGGCTTTTAATTAGCAGTTAATATGTTTCTTCTTAAATTTGCATGTGCTTAATAGATTTATGCCTCTAGACCTAATTGATGTCACTGAGTTCATACACTATGACGGTCTGACATAAGGTATAAGGCTGGCAAGAGTTTGTCATTGTGTGTGTGTGTGTTTTATTTTAATGTATAATTCCTCTTCTCGCCCTGTGCATCAATCTCACCTGCTGCACCGTAACAAGTCAATCATCCTGTGCTGTTATTGGACTGTAATGCCTCTCTGTAGCCTCTCACTTGACATGTTCATTAGGTATAAACCAATTCATTTACAACACAGTGCTACTGGATTGTCCTTGCCTCGACATTCATTTCCCAACACATTGGCATTTGATGCATTGCCAGCGCCAATTAACTTTGATAACTCCAGCCCCAGTTTAATATACTGCTGCTGAATTGGCTTGACAAGAGTGCAGCGATAAGCTATTTCTGAGCTTTTTGAGTAGCGATAGCTGGATTATCGCTCAGACTGAGGGAGGGGCAGGGAAAACTTTCCTGAATAACCCTCCCAGCCAAAAGTCATTAAAATGTTTGGTCTGTTTTTGTTGGCAGACGCACACAGAAGCACATACATTGATTACAGCTATGTCCTTGCTGGCTTTAATGATTTGCATAACTTTGTGTTTTACATTACTGTGGATTTCGATGACCATGTTCAATTTTTGAGAATTGAATATTTCAGTGCAGCCTGAATGTGTGAACTGCTTTGTGTGGTCTCTTTGAAAAATGTGCAAGTTATAAATTCTGTTCTGACAAAATAGTTTCTGATAAACAGCCGAGCCAATAAACTGAGGTGAATTGCTGCGCCCAGCTGATGTGTTGGTTTTTCTTTCTCTTGGCAGACAAGAGCCGGGCTGCTCTCCAGTCCATCTGATTAACTGATTGATCCATCGATCCATCACTCAACGCCAGTTCCAACGAATGGGAGCTGACATGGGAGCCGTGGGAGGGACGAAGGTCTTGCTCCTGGTGTTTCTGGTTGGATGGGAGAAGTCGCTGGGTCTCAACTGGAATCCAATCCCACGCAAGACTGTTCGATACCAGGGTGAGTGAGCAATCTAATACCAGCAGATAGAGGAGTTAGACCTCATGGGTCCCTAAAACTCTCCAGTGAAAGCCAGAATTCTTTTAGGTAGAGGCTACGTGAAGTCAAATAAAATATAAACTCTCTAATCCTGTGTCTAAAAAACCTTGTTGAGTGTTTTTATATTAAAATCCATCTCTTTTCTTTTCCTGTAAAATGTGCAAATATTTTCTATGCCTATCCAAAAGTGTACCCAATGAAATGTGATTTGGGTCAGCTAAGCCCGCCCATGATATAAAACCGCACTTGCTGGATTAGCTAGCAAAGTTTGTGCCAAATGATATCCTCACATACCTCGTGTGATAGCTACCCGCCAGCTAACGGTCAAGTGTGGTTTTATATGATGGCCGGACTTAGCTAGTCGCCCCAAATTATATTTGATTTGATGTATTTAAGTCTACACCCTGAGTTCAAGATGACTCATATATAAAAATATTAAATATTATTCTTTCACAAGAACAGAAAAGAGTATTTTGCAGTAAAAATACTCAAAATAATTGTTTTAAAGAGATCATTTTGCGTTTTGGCTTTTTCCCTTTCGTGTGTTATATATCTTTTCTGTGCATTTAATAGGTTTGCAAAGTGAAAAAGTCCACCCCAAAGAGAGTTACCATATCCCACAAAAAACACTGCTCCTGAACCGCCCGAAAACAGCTTGATTGTAGTTCAGCTTTTACTTCCGTAACCTACTATCACTATGTAACACGCGTCATATAGCTCGCCTAGCGGCTAGTGTGGCACGCCCTCAAAGACACTGGTGGAGAAACACACTGAGCTGCAGCACACATGTGACAAGACGTCCAAAATAGTAATATAGCATAATATAATAATATTATATTAAAATTATGAACCATAAAATGAGCATAAAATGACATCATTAACTTATATTTGGCAAATATCAAGAGATAGCTGAGCAATTAACATGGAGACATTTTTTATTTCACTGTGTCTTTAAAGGCTCATTCACAGTGGAAAAGTGGCACAGCAAAATATGCATGAGGACTAGTTTGAGGACTGGTGTTCTCTGTACTGGGCTGTGGCTGGGCTTACAGACTGTCAGTTATAAGCTTGTTAGCTTGGTCACTAACAGGACAAAAAGTTCACGCAGTTTATTTAAAAGATGTATTCATACCATCGACTTCTGTCTCATAACTGTCGGACTAACTGCCTCAAACTATTCCTCTATTGTGGAGCAGTTTATACTCGAATAAAAGCACAACACAGCAGCTGGCGTACAGAGCTCCCTCCATTTTAGACCGTCTGGCTCTCTGTTGTCTCACAAATCAGTACTACCAAGATGGCTTGCTATTTGACAAATTTGCATGTCAAAGTTAAATTCAACAGAAAAATGTGCACAGATTTACTTTCCTTCCGGCGACCAAATCCACTGAGGCCGGGCTTGAACATTACGCATTTTATCGACTGACAGCTGCTGGTAGAATCCTCCAAGTTGGCCCTGGAATTATTGATCTGGTCAGACATCTGATACAAATCCAATAATTGCTAAAAATGTATTCCATTACAATAATCAGGAAGGATTTTCCATTAATTCAGAGCTGGGTGATTTCTGATTTTTGTTAAGAGGCCGACACCGACCCTCAGTAAAACAATACATCAGTCTAATCCTAGTGCTCAACTGTATTTGCACTCTTTATCTCGGCCCGCCTCTGCAGCCAGGCCCAGCTCTCTTCCCTGAACAATACCAATTGTTGCAAGCTGAGAAATAGTCTCGTTTTTAATCCCTCAAAGGAGAAGTGCTGCATTCTCTCTCTTGGGGATTAGGGAAATACTATAAAGAGAGGGGAAAAATATGGGAAAAAAAGCTATATTTTCTTACCTCTCTGTACCACCTATTCCACCTTTCATCCCATCTCCAGCTCTCCTTACCCTTCCCTTCCTCTGCTTTCTTTTTTGCCTTTTATCCCTCCCCAACCCTTTTTTGCTTTGTATGCTGCGGCTCATCGTATGAACTCCAAATGCTCTTATGGCGTTTTCACAAAGAGCTCAGATTTCAGCCGCTCTCGAGGAGAATGGCGCTCGGTGGCAGCAGCGGTGGTGGGGACATTTCAAAGGTTGCTTTCTCATGCCGCTCATGCACCTCCACCCCCATCCTGTTTTTTATCCATACAGCCCTCCTCCATCCACTCATCCCTTAATGCTACAGTCATCACAGGTGTTGTGGTGGGATGTGACGACAGAGGACGGGGGGGGGAAACAATCAATAGGGAGTCAATACTTTCTGGTGAAATGCTCCAGTGTGACAAAGCAGAGCAATGTTTGCAGACAGCAGGCCAGATCACTGCAGCACTCTGGTTAGAACACAGTTGTGGTAAAGACACACCAGACAGGGCAAACGGGGACAGCTGCAAACACATGGTCTTTTATGTAAAACGCACCACCAAAAAGAATCTCATTTTAGGTATTTTTCTGAAAAACGGGTGAATAAATCTGCCTGTAGAGACACGATAACTCCCCTCGCTTCTAGTGCAGCTTCACTTTTTTGTCACGAATGTCTTTGAAGTAAAACCCTTGTCATGAAACGGCAAGAGACAGCAGATCACGTCACTTCTATCGTACTTGATTCGAGTCTGGCACTTGAGCGCGGAAAGATTCTTGACGCAAATTGATTTGCGTTGGGAGCAAGTGGGATTATCTTGCCGTTGACAGATTTCTCCACTTGGTTAAAGAAAAATGAGATTTTCAGGCTCAATACTGGGTTAAATGACTTATATGGATGGGTTCTTGCTACAGTGCTGAGGAGGAGATAGGGAGGGAGACGAAATGGAAAAACAAAGCTGCGGAAAGAGAGAGGGAAGGATTGGAGGGGAGAAATGAGAAGAGAGAGGAGACAGGTAGAGAGACACAGAGAAAGACTCAGAGAGAGAGAGAGAGAGAGAGGGGCCATTCACTAACTGCCTTAAAAGGACAGAAAGTAGCTTCAGTGGAACGGCAGAGGGAGAGGAAAACATGCACACATTTCCCCAGTGTTTCAGTTTGCATGAAGGCATCTCCCTGCACGGACACGCAGCGTTCATATTAACATGCGTGTGCGTCTGTTTGCATGCAGTACGAGTTTGCAAGACAGAGAAAAGAAAAACCCAGAGTGAGAGGATATGTGGGAGCACAGAGGGCGTGTGTGTTTATACCTATCTGTGTACAGAGAGAGAGAGAGAGAGAGAGAGAGTCAGTCCTAACTAATCCCCCTTTGTTTATATGTGTGTGTGTGAGTGTGTGTACTGCTTAGGCTGGCAGTCTGAGGGATTTGAAGCTGCGGGCAGTGTAGGAGGGGCTTGTGTGTGTGTGTGTGTGTTATGGTAGGCAGAGATGGTTGAAGAGATAATATTTACCCCCCTACAGCCCACCAACACCCCCACCACCCCCACCCGGCAATTACATGAGGTTGTAGAAGAAGAAACACAAACATCCTGTCTCTCTCTCTCTCCCTCTCTCTCTCTCTCTCTCTCTCTGTTCCCTCGCTATCTATCCACCTATTCTGGCTTCTTCTTTTATTTTTTAAAAGTCACATGTTGACATTTTGAATTTTAGGCTGTTGTTATTCCTCACAAGCAACTTGTCACATTTATGGAGTAAAAAAAAATGCAGTTGGCTCTTAATGAGACATTTTATGTACACACATAATGTGTAGCCCTCGTAGAGCCGCTAATGAGAGCTGTAAATTTACATACTTTTCTTTTATAATCACTGACATAGTGCATGTTTCTTGATTTCTTTTCACTTTTGTGTGGTTAATATTTCATTTTATATTCATTTTGTGCAGATTTCTCATTCATTATTTTTTGCAAAAGGTCTCCTCATCCATATATTTATACTTAATGTTAAAGGAAAGGGCTGGAAAGACCAAATCCTGCAACATTTGAGTCTGTCTCTCAATCCTTGCTGACTTACCTGTCCTGTCTGTGGCCATCGGTTCTTATTGAGGACAGATACCAACTAAACACTTTTGTTTTCTAAATCAGCTGGGCTCTGTAGTTTTTAGCACTCAAACAGGAGTAAAAAGTTTATTTGTTGAGGACTATTTTATGTTGCAGATTAATGCACATTTGGAGTGTTTACACCACCTGGACAGTGAATGTGGATTTAACAACATGAATTAAATAACCCATGTTTACCCAAGGAACCCGGTGAAAAGCGGCAGCTCATTGATGTCTTTTTAAAAGTTTTTGGACAATAGTGGAGGTCTGTGGAACAGACAAATCAGCTAAGCCTCAAGTGTGAAATGTGTTTCAAATCCTAAAAAAGAGCAGCAGCAATATGAGGTAACTTGACTGCTGGCCAATCATCAGAGACAAATAGTTAATTAATGTTTTCAAAGTTGACTTTACCTGGAGCTCTAGCTGGCCAAAGTACAAGGCTACCCTCAGCTCGCCGTTCTTCGCACAGCAACAGATGTTGAACAAAGTTTGAAGCATCTCCATCTGTGATTACTGACCCACATGTTTTGCATGTTGCTGTCTCTTTTGTGTTGACCACAGGCTAGTCTTTACATATATGAAAATTATCCAAAATATCGTCTTTTTTTCTGACTGCTGGTGTGGCCCACAAACGCATCGTTCTCGTAATACTTGCGCGATGTGACTGGCTGCTGTTGGTTGATTGGCCATTGTGACCACAGGAGGCATTGTAAGATTCCTTTTATTATGTGTGAATTCAACCTTTGTAAGGTGAAGAATGTGTCATGTATTGTTTATTTCAGCTCAGCCTGCAACACAATCACGAAACATGAAACTGATGCTGCAAACGTAGGACACAGGGCTTGAAAAATTCAGAAAGTTAGGTAGTCACATTTGAGTTGCAAGACTTCTTTGTCAAGTTGAGTCTAAACTCGGGCATAATTGGAGTCCAAGCCATATACACGTCTTCTGCAGGGTCAAACTTCTATTTGAGTTATATGAATATGGCAGGTCTTCTCTTTCATTCTTCAAGGGGAAAGGGATTTTAAATCTTATTTTGTATCTTTTTTTCTCTTTCACCTTTGCTTCTTTCATTCTCTCTCTGCACCTGACCTGCTCTGTCCTTTTTCTTCCCACTGAACAGGCCAAAGCTGATTGAAGCCTTGTGCTGTTTTAAGCCATTTTCACGCCCTTAACCTGGCCTACTTCCATTGACCACAGAAAATATGTGATCTGATAACACCACTGTCTTCTCCCACTGCTTTCTGTCTTTTTCTCTCAAACACACTCTTTCCCTCTCTGTTTTTGGGTTTCTCCTGTTGTGTCCGCACACTCAACACATAACACACACAACTACACATGCACTCCTTCGCCCAGCCCAATGACAGAGGCCAGCAAGCCAAAATGCCAGTAAGACAAAACGCAGCAGCTGTGGTTAAACAAAGAAAGTATAAGAGAAAGAAAAGAAAGAGGGAAGTGAAGAGAGTAGGAGGAATAGAGCCCTTAGAAATTTGATATGTTGTTTGAAAATCTAGCCAGCTTTGATGCAGCAAATGAGCCCTGCATCTTTAATGGAAAGCCAGAGCAAATGTATGTCTCTTGATTTAGAAAAAAAGAAAGATAGAATGAGAGATGGTGAGAGGGAAAAAAACACAGTGCAGAAAGAAAGTGGAAAAAGGGCCGTGCCTCTGACCTCTCTCCCTCTCTCTCCCTCTCTCTCAACCTTTCTCCTTTTTTTCCCTTCTTTCTGTCTCTCTGCCGTATCTCCTCAAAACCTCCAATTACAGTAATGAGTGGTTGGGAGCGAGGCAGAGGAGGAGGCAGAGAGAGGTTGTGCGTGACTGGGAGGACAGATGGGGGAGAAGGAGGGAGGGAGGGAAGACGGAGATTCATCACAGCTTTTTATCTGCTATGAGTGTCACTCATCCCCTGACCCTGCGCTGATTGGTCAGTGGCGATTAACAGCCGGGACCAGATGTCAGGACCTCGTGTGCTCGCTGTTGTCGGGCTGACTTTGTGAGAGCTGATGTGTGGGCAAGCGGGCATGTGAATTAAAATGAAAATGCCACTCAAAGGCTGCTCTTATCCAAAGCACCTTCTTGTGGTGGTAGTGCCATGGTTGAACCGATGCACTGGTTTACCCCTATTGACATTATATTAAAAATCACTGCCATCCATTATTCTTACCCAAGTGAACATGTGGGTTTCTGACACATGTGCCTACGCGATAAATTCACATAGGCACATGTGAGTTTCAGATATTTCCCATGTGAAATCAGCAATTTTTCATGTAATATCCAATGTAATGGTTTCAAATATGTGGTTATTTTGAGGTTTCACGTGTGATGACACCTGATATGGGCCCCTGGGGTGCATCACATGTGAAACAGCTTTGGACATGTGAAGAATTCACATGCAGGAACATTTTATTTTATTTTTTTTACTTTTAACCTTTGACCTTAAAAGTGGGTAAGCATGTCCGGTTTTCACATGTGAGATAAGTTCCCAGGTAAAATGTGAATTTCACATGTTTTTTTCCTTGAAGATGCAGTTCGATTACATATTTATAGCATACAGTATCACGGAAGATCGGAAAATAATCAACAACAATTTTGAGAGACAAGTAATTGTTTCAGTCATTTAACAGTCAAAAATTTCCCAAATATTTGCTTGTTCAAGTCAAATGAGAGGATTTGCTGATTTTCTCAGTTTTATTTAATTGTAAATTGAATGTATTGGGGTTTTTGACTATTGGTTGGAGAAAACATTGGTTGGCATTTTCTGGAGTTCTCACACCAACAGCCTGGAGCTATCATGTACATGCAGCATATGGAGATACAAACTGCGTGCAAGAATAATTCATTTGAGGGTATGAATTAAAATTTCAAAAAATAATCCGGAAAGGAAGTCTCTTGTCCAAATTACCACTCATTCAAAAAAATAGGCGGTGCTGTTTACTCAGTAACTCGGTTGGACAGAAATGTAATTTACGGCTTGCGGCTGTAGCCCAGGTGGAAGAACAGGGTTTGGCTTTAACCATACGCTTGTTAGAGTTGGTGGTTCAATCCCCAACCACTCCTACAGTATCTGCATTTTAACACGTCCTTGAGAAAGACATCCCCAAGTTGCTCCCTATGTATGCAGGAAAATAAATTTGTGTTGCTTTGGACAAAAGTGTCAAAATGATAAGTCCAAGCACTGGAATAACCAAAAAATATTGACTCAAGTCTTTTTGGACTGCAAGTATCTACAGTTAGAGGACGTCTTAAAACTGTTGTGCTGGGTTTGAGTGTAGTGCTCCATAGTCTTAAGAAGTCCCCTTCGTGTGAATCACCAAATACTTGTCATGGCATGTAAATCGTTCAGTGAGTCATATTCCAAAACTACAGCAGTGCCACGCTGCATCCGTTGAGCTCCACAGGCTCCCCTATATCTGTCTTTGCGTTCCATCACCACAACATTGTACAAAAAGGCCTAACTCTCCCCAGCTGGTGCCCGCCGCTGTGCCAGTCATACATGCTGAACCATGACGCTGGAATGGAAAAACCTCACTTGTGGCATCAACCAGCCCTTGATTTGTTCTGCTTGTTGTGGATTGGCGATGGCGACCCCCCACCAAGCGAGGCTGTTTCATGCCCGCTTTCATCACTCTGCCGAAAACCATCCCCCCACTGGGCTCACTTGTTCCGTTGTTGTGTTAATCCACTTTTACCACTTCCTCTCCTCCCACTCTCCCATCCCCTCATCTCGCTCCTCCAGTTCTGTTGAATTCAATGGCTCTATTGCCATGACTGTTTATGGAAAAGAATAATAGTAAAGCTTTATAGGAAATACAAATGCTCCATAACCAACAAACAAGGGCTTATGTATTTAAGCTAAGCAGAGACGAGTAATTATTCATCTTAAAAACATGTACTTTTTTATTATGCATTCATCAGTCTACTTGTTATTGTTCTTTCTGGCATATTGATTCATTCCCAGGCTAGTTAAGTACATGAATTTCTTGTGTTGCAGACTGAATAATCCTATTAATCTCAGTTCCTAATTTACAATAACACATGATCTAAAATTCATTCCACAATTGACAATAGGTATTTTTGCAGATCTAGCTAGTATAAGGTATGTATATCTTTCCCTTTCTTCTCTCTTTCTCCATGCTCTCATTCTGTCGTACACCTGACTCTCCTGTGAACTTGTCGTCTGTTCGGCAGACAAAGCTGAAGCGTCGGCGTGGGAGTGTGTGCGCCTTCGTGTTGTTTTTTTTTCCCTTCAAAGAGGGTACCTGTTCAGATGAAGGTCTGACGACGCTCTGCGTGCCCGCTCGGGTTTATCTGCGTGTTTGTGTGGGCGCTGCGCGACGTCTCTCCCTCCTCTGTCTGTCTGTCTGTCTCTGACTCTCGTTCGGTGTTTGTCGCAGCTTCAAAGCTCTGCCCAAAATAGGCCTTTAATCATAGTTTGGTGTGTGAGTGGCTCGGCGGTTAGAAGCTATAAGCAGAGGCTGGATGTATTTATAGCAGACAGGGAGAGGGAGGCTGGAGCTCCGCTGGAAGGCAGATTACAGAGGCTAGGCCCGGATCGAGACCTTTTCAGCAACAGGCGCTGGCCCCTCTTCCTCCTCCTCCTTCTCCTCCACCTCACACAGGGAGTTCTGTTTGGTCTGGCTCAGTTTGGCGTGGCCCTGGATGGTGAAACTGTGACATGACCCTGAGATACCCTACAGTGAAGTGTGCACAGACACAAGCACATTATGCATTATACAAACCTTGATAGTGACAATAGCATTAATCTTTTCATTTAGGCTGTGCAGTCAATTACCCAACTGGTTTTGGTTTAGTACTATTTTATCCCATTAACCACATTTGTATATACTTTACGTTACTGTTGACCACTTCTCAAAGAATCCCGTGCTGTCACAGCTTAATTTCAGACCTTCTGACAGCCTTTGGTTTCACTTCATTAATGTTCACTACGAAACCATTTACCAAAGCCTTGAATCTTGTTTATGATGCTAAACACTTTTGTCCTTGTTGCCTTACTCTGAGAAGCGAAGCACATTCATAACATGACAGCTGAGTCATGACAACTGCTTCCTTTTATTTTAATTCCCGTTACGCTTTTCATAAAGACTAGGGGTGCATTATAGTTTGCTATCCTCTTGATAATGTTTTGTCTGAAGTTGAATTAGTGCTGCGTGATATCGCAGTTGTACACAGGGACTGTCTGAACATTCGCCCTTGTGGTGCACTCAAGGGCACTCTGACATCCAACACTCGAACTTTAGTCTGCCGAACATTAAATGTAAAAAAGAAAAAAGATTAGAAGACTAATGTGAAACTGATAGTTTGAGGCAGCGCTTTCTAGTCTCAGATGTCGTCGCTGCTTGTCATGAGCCAATTAGAAAGAAGCGAATTCCAAATATTCACAGTTGTATATCCACATAACGACATGCACATTTACTCAATTTTGAAGTACTTTACTCAAGTATTTCTTTGCTACTTTGTACTTCAACACCACTGCATTTCAGAGGAAACTGTACGTTTTACTCCTCTACGTTTATCTAGATTACTATCTGCTTTAAAGTTGTTGATTATACGTACACTTACGGCAAGTTCAAAGGCGTTATATAAGCCGTCGTTAGGGTTAGTTTCACTGTAATGGTTTGCCTTGCGCATATTTCGTGTCTCTGCAAGTTGAAATGAAATAAATGGTATATAACGGCTGCCAGAAAGGAAGAAACTCAATCTAAAAACATAAGGTATGCTTTGTAAAATGATCAGAAGAAATGTGCAGATGTGCAGCTCTGGAATATATGTATATATATTAGGTATTCATCAATGTGATGTCAGGTATTAAAAGGTGGTAAACCCACTTTTTCTCTTGAGGCTTTCTTCTTTAAGTCCCGAACATCTATTTATTTAAATGGCTGTGTTGTTATCAACAATTTATAATCCACCCACACACATAAAGATCCCAATGCCATGTCATACTCTCTTTGTCTTTTTTTATTACCCTTTTATCACAGCCTCACACTAACCTAACGACACACACACACACACAGCCAGTGTAGCGCAGTGATCTCTGATCACCTCTGTTTCCAGTGATACTAACCTCGGTCAGGCCCTCTGAGTTCAGCTGAGTATTTTGTATTCTCCCTTTCTACTGTGGCTTTCTATATTTGTACCTTTTGTTTGTATTTCTCCCGTCATCTGCTGGACTCATTACACCTCTCCTCGTCTCTGCCCTCCATTTTTTATTCGCACTCTATTATTTGTATTCTCCCTTTTTCTTCTGCTCCCCAGAAACTGTTGTCTCCGAGCATCAAAGGCCTTGTAATTTAACCCAAACCGCCTTTACACAAAACACACACACACACACACGCACATTCATCAGGTCCTTACAAGTCTGAAAAGAATCCTAGTTTAAAGCTTTTTCAGATGTCTTACATGCAGTAACTATAGGGCTGATCCTGTCGAATGACAGGATTCTGTGTCTATATTCAGTACAAGGTTAGTTGTACGATATGCTTCCTTTCTGTTATGCCGTTTTTCTCCTTCATATTCTTTAGATTCTCGTTTATTCTTTATATTCAGCTCTCCGCAGCTGTGGAAACCATACAGATGGTGTTTACATAAATGGGAACTCACACACTGTCTTTCCAAATAACACACACAACACACACACACACACGGTCACTTGCACATAAATAGTGATGAACCCGCAGGTGTGGACAGCCTTGTGTCAGTTACAGAGAGACAAACACACACACATAACGCAGGTAGCCTCAGGGCTGCCACAGTGTGGTGGCAGATGGTAAGTGCGTCTGCTCGTATTGCCTCTTAATGACAGAGACGCTGATCACTTCAAACAAGCCACTGGGAGCAAAAACTTTCCCTCTGTTGGTGGAGAGCAGTTCAAGTCACTGAGCAGGTACCCTGGAGATCTATGCAGGACTCTGCATGCAAGTGTGTGTGTGTTTGTGTTTGTGCAATGTGTCTTTTAGCTTACACATAAACTTTGGATATTCTGTGCGCGCTCATGTGTTCAGATGTGCACTGATTTGTGTAAATGTGAGTGTGTGTGCGATGTGTGTAACTTAAAAGTGTGTCAGCTCTGGAGTTTTTTTGCCCGGCTGTGTGGAACACAGCAGATGTGCTCAGTTCTCCCCTGAGGATGCCGCCTCCCTCTCTCTCTCTCTTCACTCACTCTCATCAAGCTCCCTCATCCGTACATACCCTCCAATGTTTATACACCGCTGCTCTTCAGATAATAAGCTGGCTTCAGTACTTATCCTCCTCCCTTCCTCTGGTTCCTTATTCCCTCCTCTCCTCTGTCTCTCTCCTTCCATCCTTCTGCTCTCACAACATGTCAGTTTTGTTTTTTTGTAATAACATAACCAGTTTTGACTCACCATGGGGTTTTTTTTATATAATGCCTTTACAAAACACACAAGGAAGCAGGTTGGCAGCAGGGTTTAAGTGGGTTTTTATTGTGCCATGATGGTCAAAATGCTGTTGGAGAGAGTTGTGGAGTCAACAGTTAAAACTTTGAACATTGTGGATGTTTTTGCATGAAAATGGTAAAAATTTCAAGTACATGAATAGCTGTGTTGCAAAAGTCAGGGGTCACACACTCAAATTACGTTGGGGCCAAAGATCAAATAATACCCTCTTTTTCTTGATTCTGACGTCATTTGGTCTAACACTGTCAGTTCAGTGAGGTTTTGCACTCAGTTAAAATCAATGTTGTTTTTCTTTAAAAATTACAAACTTCCTGGCAGGTTTAAAAAGAGATCACCTCAACAAAAAGCTTTCAAGAAACGGCTTTAGGTTGAATGTCTATTGTATGGTATCAAGTTTTTATTTAAGTCAGTAAATATTACAGCTTCTGCTCTCATTGCCAAAGTCCTGAGTCAGGTGTCCTAAACTCGACAGTTCAAAAAACAGCTTCTTAGAAAGACACAATTTGGTGCCACAGGGTGTTGCTGGTCATAAATGACCACTTGTGTCATTAGGAACAGCTTCCTAAATGAAATAAAATTTACTTTTCTGATAATTTTTTCACGACTTTGCTGGAAAATTAAGCAATAATATATGGGCACTAATCTCGTCCTACACATCTGGAGCTTAACAGTTCATTCTAGACCTTGGAGACAACCATGGGCGTCACTTTGTGTTGAAAAGTGGCGGGGACATTTAAGGGCTCGTATTAGGCATGTGACAAAATACTTAGTTCACGAGACGTGATAATGCACAATATTGGAGTCACGATAACAAGACAACAAGATACTCCAATGCTATTTAAAAGAAATATTCACTGATGAAATAGGCTAGCCGACTGGGGAGTCTGGGGGTCATTTAACTCATTTTAGTGAAATTTTCTCAACCAATTTATGGTAGAAATGTCCTCATTTATAAGAAGGGAAACAAAATTCATGTAGCCGGTGACAACTAAATATATAAAAAATATTATCAAAAATAATGCTGTAATCAGCAGCTACTCTTTTTTTTAGTTTTTATGTCTCACAAAGTTATTTTTTGTACAAGGCAGATATATTTATTCTATATTTACATTGAATTTCATGTTTTCCTACTGTGTAAGTAAAACATTCTCATAGAAATTTTATTTGTTATTTAACATTTCTTGTTGCAAGCTAATTTTCAGAAAACCTTTAGCAAATGTTTTCAAAAAGTGGTGGGGACATGTCTCATGTGTCCCCAGTGTAAATGACACCTATGGAGACGGCAGCTGACAAAGCATTTTCTACTCAAGGTCCGCTTACTAGCTTCTTCTGGAGCATTCGACCATATCACACATCATCAGCCGACGAAGTTTGCATAGTTGTAAACGCTCTGACTTTCCATGATTCCGAGGACTTTCAGAACTTGTCATTCAGACTGAAAGTCGAGTTTGTTTTTCCTGATTTTGGCACCACCTTTGATGTAAAATGGTGAGCGTGTTTGATGTGATTGCGCTCAGTTGAAAGCAACATTTTCTGTGAATATAAAAAGGGTCCCTCCCTCCCTGTGCAGCAGGTATAGAAAAGGATTACCTTGCATTTGTAACAACAAAAAGACTAAATCTTCCAAGAACTGGCTTTAGGCTGAACGACCATCAAGCATTCAGTAACAAGCCTGACTTTTCTAACCGTATTTTATCTCTCACACACACACACACACACACACACACACACACACAACCTGCTCCATGTATATTTAGTCCCAACTAGGCCACAGCGACACACGAGCAGTTAGTCACACCATAAATCATACCAGTTCCTGCTGTTCCCTCCCTGGATTTCAGCTGCTATTTTCAGTTGGGGGGAGAGAAAAAAAGAAAATAGAGGTGGAAATATTCATGCTGTAGAAAACAAAAAGAAAAAATATTCTTATTCAATTTATGAGATCGCATTACGTGCAGCACGGGCTGTCGTCGCCTCGCGTTTCGCACGCATTCTATCAGCCCAGATGAAGTGAGCGAGGGGAGGAGAGGGAGAACAAGGTGACACTGCAAGCAACAAGAGTGTGGATAATGAAAACTAAACACCATCCTTTCTCTCGTTCCTCCTGTCTCTGTCTTGCTTTCTCATCTGCTCTGCACCACTAGTTTGTCTGTATGCTAGTCAGGGGATTTGAATGGAGTGTGTTTGTGTGTGTGAGAGAGAGAGAGAGAGAGAGAGAGAGAGAGTGAACAGCAAAACAGTGGGTGCATCTTTTTAAAAAATTTGATGAAAAAAGTCAGCTCTGGTTTTTCCAAAAAAGGCGTGCAGATGGGGCCATAGAGAGAACATTTTGTGATTTTCTCATAATCTTTTTGAGATTGTGTGCGTCAGTCTGTGCCAGCAAAATGAGAAACAACCCAAATATATGGACAATCCTTAAACAAATGAGACAGTGCGGGGACAAATCACACTGATTCAGCTATTTGATTAATAACGGGGTTTACCAGGAGGCTAATATTCCGTTAATATGCTGAGCGATAGGCTAATCAGAGTAAGAGGCCTCATTTTGGCCTTGTATTAAATCTGGATGTGCAGCCCAGATAATGAACCCAATCACACCTGCAGATTCACACCCATCATTGGTGTGCATTTATATGCAATCTTTAGCTCTGCATCCTGTCCACGTTGCCATTTGGATCTCATTTCCCATTTGCTATAATGCTTCTTGGTCTAACTAAATCCCTGTTGTGTCGTGTGGAGGTGCTCTCTATAGCCTAGATTAAGCTGCTGTTTCCCATTGAGGGAGTCTCTGTAAAGCTGCAGTACTGAATCTATCAGTCTTTTAACAATCCTTACTCTAAGAGCTGTGTTAAATTGAGGCAAAACACAATTTAGGTTGTTTTCCAAGAGAAGATTAGCCGATTTTCTCAATTTGAAAATTACCAGTCTTAATGGAATTTGTATTGTACATGTTTATGAATCCAAACATCTTGGCATCTGGCTCAATAACAAACTCACTCTAAAAACTCACATTAAAGCATCGGCTGAGTGATAAAAAAGATTGTGCTGAGCATTTCTGTCAGTCCTAGATTATGGTGATATCATCTGTAGTCATAAATATAACTGGTGGCTGTAATGGTACACGCCATTGCACTCTTCATCAAAACAAGGGCTGATAGGGCAAGAGCATCACTGCTTGTTGTTTATTTTTTCTAAATAGACGACCACCTTATCTCGCTTCTGACATGCAGATCTGGAACTTATCAGACCTGCCCTGAAGATTGGCTTCTGCTCCAAGTTTTTAAAGTAAATACAGAGCTTGGGAAGCTTTCAGTGCAGCGTTCCATCCTGCTGGAATAATTCACAACAGATCCTGAAGCTAGATACTGTGGGTAGCTTACTGCTAACTCATTAGGACCTGATAAGTTATAACCATGAGTGCTTTTAGTTAAAATGTTTTTTTTTACAGTTGTGTTTATGTTGATGTATTGTTTGTTTCACGTCTTTGTTAATTTGAAGTTCTTATCTTCAAATGAAGATCTCTTAGTGGTGTGGATTATTGTAAATGCACTGTGGTACTTTACTCTGGGAGTCGAGGACATAGCAGAGGTGTAAATGGGGTCAAACTGAATCTTTTAGCCAATTAAATTGAATAAAAGGGCAGTCTGGCTGCTCTCTGCTGACCTGGAGAAAGAACACTGCAAGCTACAAGCCATTTCACTATCAACACCTAGTTTTTTGGCCACTTGGGGGCAGTGCAACAAGCTGTAAGCACTAGTGATGTGCGATACCACTTAATTCCTATCCGATCCAGTACCACGTAATACCCAGTCTGGTATTGCCGATACCGATACTTTTTACATATTTTATTTCTAGTTTAATGTGACCTCCCTCTCCCGTTTCTGTATTTATGAGAGAAATAAAGAGTAGGCTGTAAGCTTACCAATTCAAAATAATAGCTGCATAATGACAAGACTTCGAACTACTGTCATATTCTTTAATTATAATAAAAATATCCTGCTCAGAACTGCCGCTTCATAACATCATCATATTATTTTGACTTGATCTCAAAACCTTCTTTGACTGACAGAACCACTTTTGCGCATATGCAGAACGGATCTGGCACTGACAGGAACCGCCTTTTGCCTGGTCTTGTGGCATATTTCTAAGCAAATGTCGCGAGATCAGTCACAGTAAGCTCACACAGGTAGAATGTGTCCGACTTGACGGCTCCGTATTTATTCCCTGCACCTGCAGTTGCCCGCAGCTCACGTTAGACTATCAAGTCAGCCGCAGTCATCTCGAACTATTATCAGTTTTATTAAGCTAAAATGAAGAATGTGTTAGCAAATACTTGCCTATTTACACATCCAACTGACACTGAGAAACATTACCATGCATGCAGCACCACAGTACAAACAGAATCGATGACATTAAGCTATAGGTGGGGGAGTGGCTTGGTGGTGTGAACAAACTGAGACATCATCAAATGTCAAAAAGGGAAGTGTGAAATGTTCTTCTCAGTTTAATTTTCTGTCATCTGTCAACAGATCAGATGAAAGGAACGATGAGCTTTATTGCAGGTATGTATTATTAGCAATCTAACGATGTGTGTCTTTATCCAGATGTGTTGGACAGCATGGCGAGGTTCAGCGTCCAGGGAGTGTGCAACTACAGCATGCTGACTCTGTCCGACCACGAGAGGGTTTTGTACGTCGGAGCACGGGAGGCGTTGTTCGCCCTGGACCCCAACAACATCAGCCAGCAGCTACGGCCACAGGTAATGACACACATAAACACACAAACTTTAAAGGCTTCATTTTCCTCCAGTTAAGGGGATTACAATTTAAAAGTTAAATATGGAGAAGGAAGGATTTTAAGAAAAACAATTCTATTCACAACACTGTCTGAGCGACTGTCACTGAAAACACCCACACACTCTGAAAGGCTTTTGTAGAAGGCAAGAAAATTAAATGATAACACATAAGATTTCATATCACAGAGCTTCATGATGGACAGTTCAGGAATAAAAAGCATCCTCTCCTCCACACGGCCTGGCACCGCAGAGATAAACACACATTTCAGATACTTAATTTAAACACACCAAATTCAATTATGATATTAACTGTGATATAATTATTATAGCAAGGCTTTAAATATTCCTGCTTGGATAAGCAGGAGAGGAAAGACAAGATGAAGCATAATCTCTGCTTCTGCCGCACTTCTTTGCTGCGTAGTAATTTAGAGACTGACCTTAATTTTATTTTATTTTTGGGGGCTGATTTTTTGGATTCAAGGACGTTTGAGAACACGCACACACAAAAAAAAATTATTCTGGCAGGTAATGAAAAGACCTAATACTACCATAATAAAGTAGAGTGAGTGCTACTAGTTGCTGGGTATTTTATTGGTCTGGCATGTACCTCTTTTATTAAATGTTCCTTGTAGAAGCTAATAATGTACAACCTGTCAAAGCAATTTAATATCCACTCAAAATGTATTAAAGTGTCCTCCTTGAAGGGTCAAAAATATAATAAAATGCATTAATTGCCGCTGTTAGTAATGAGTCCTCCAGTATGCCAACTTTTCCAAAGCAGAAAAAATCCTTCCTTGTGATTTCATCCACATATATTTTTTGAGTTTAGTAAAACATTTTGAGAGGGTTAACCAAAAGCCACACACCAAAATGTTAAACTTTTTTTGTTAATCGAAGAAAATCATGTATGTGGAGCCCGATCGGTGCCCTTAAACTAACGTGCGATAAAGTCTGCCATTACTGAACTTAATATAAAAGCTCAGGTTCGGGCCAGTTTCCGTCTAAAGCCTTTGCAAAGCGCTTAGCATTTATTGGCGTTTCTCTGTGGAGCTGATTGTGTCTCCTACCAAGTGGCATCATCTAATTGACTCACTGCCTTTAAAGACACGTTCTCACTCTCATCTCGTCACATATGGACGCACGGTCAAGCCCTGGTGGCGTCAGTTTGTAACTCACTGGGGAGCCCCTTAGGGTCATAGTTCATCACAGTGGGGAAGCCCTGTAATGTCATCTTTGAATGCATGTAGGATATTTAACAGAAAGGTCCGAGGGTGGTTGAGATGGGTGACCAGAAACCGGACTTAGTAACGTTGTTATTTTAACCCAAACCGTGATCTTTTCCCTAACCTAACCAACTAGATTTGGTGTCTAAACCTCACCAAACTGTGACGTTTCGTAACGTAACTGTAACGTTAACCACTAGTTTTATTTTGAAAGTCTAACTGGTGCTATATTTTGTTGCTTCTTTTATATGGTTGGTAGTGAGAACGTGTTGACTTTTGAGTAACGCCCTGTAAAACCACGAGTAGCCGTTGTTACACTTTGATTTGTGAACAGATTAAACAAACAGGACACAACATGGACAACATGTTAAGCTAAGCTAACCATCTCCTGGATGTGGCATAATGTATCCATCTTCTCATCGTGCTAAAGGAAATATTTCTTCCTGTCTAGAATACCAGCCTGATCTCACACCAGCTGAGTACTTGTGGGTGATGGATAAGATGTGATGTTATGGCATCTCTGTCGAGGTTTCACTGAGTTTTCCCTACTGTCGTGAAGTGCTTGCTCATGTTGGAGTACAGTCTAGACCTGCTCTGTATAAAAGGTGAAATGAGATAACTTCTGTCTTGAATTGGCGCTGTATAAATAAAATAAAATATTTAATTTGAATGTTGTGAATATAGAAGCACGGTTTCAGTGAACTCAGTTCAGCATTTGGATGATTAATTACATTTACTGGTTGGTGTAGTTTAATGGTGAAAGTTAGCTTCAGTTAGGTAGCTAACTACTTAGTATTTTTAGCGATCACTATTTCGCCACACAAAAATAAAAGTTGTTTTTTTTTGCTTTTTTTACCAGCCGATAAAAGCATTATTTATTTTTCACTCCATTTAATTATGTAACTATCAATATAAGTTACTTATGTATTTTGTCAGTTTTAGACTCCAGACTTTAAACTATGAAAATTACCATTTCATGTTACAAAAACAAACATATTCAGGATGATATTTATATTTAATGATAGCTTAAACTTGCACTTCTTATAATAGAATGATTACTTGTTCATCAGGAAAGAGATTTTTACATTATCATGTTTTACATATTTTGGACTCAGATGTTTTCTGACGTTTTGCAAAGTTATTACTTTATTTGGAAGTTAATTATCTTATCTGGTGCTAAAAGTAATAGTGTGAGTAAGCTGCCAGATATTAGACGGTAATATGTGCAGCTATTGGCTCCAATATTTTGCTTCTTTCAGCACAAACATATCCACTGTGAACGTGTGGGAGTACACGGGCACAGGCTTTGGCCCAGAGTTTACGATGCACTTATTCAATCATGTTTTTTTTTATTGTCCTTGTTTTAATTTGTGTATCTTGTGTTTTTTCCTGTGAAGCACTCTGGGGCGAACCTGTATGTTAAATGAGCTCTATAAATACCCTTGACTCGACCTGATACACACCCACACACTTACACATACAGGGACGCTAAAGCCTCAGAGACTCAATCTGGTTTTGCTTTTGTCCCTCAATAATTGGTCCATATTGCAATCAATACAATTACAGCAGTCTATAATGAAGGTGTAGCGAGCAGCCTGCAGCGGTTTGGGGATTGTTATCCGATTTACCGCCATAATGAGCAGTTATTAGATGCACATACACACACACACACACACTGTGACATACAACACAGGCTGTTTGAGTGAGGGTTATGCATCTTACAGTAATGATAAGACCACCTGTTGTCGGCCCCCAGTGTGCAATGTAGAGGGAAGGAGCCAACACAGAAAAATGACTGCGAAGATGAGGGAATTGTCCATCCCCTCTGTCACCATCTGCCCATCACTCTCTCTCACCCCTCCTCCCCCTCTCCTTCCTTTAACTGCCACTCTTTTATTTCTTTGCTGCTGTCTTTCTTCATTATATTCATGCTTGCCTTTCTTCCCTGGATATTTTCTAGGGCTGTGTTTTTTCTGGAATTTGTTTTTGAGACACTCTGCTTCCAATTCGTGTCTGAAGTGCTTTTTAACTACATTATTTAGCTATGTTATTTCCCCTGATGATTATAGTGGATTGTTTTTCATTATTTCATTTATTCACTTTGTTAAGTCATCCGCCACTGATACAGTTTTGACTGCACTTGCAACAGTAATGCGCTGTTTCACCTTGGTGCAGCATTTTATGTACAAAATATTGTAAAATATCCACCTATCTGTGCTACACAAATTAGTTTTTAGGAACATCAGTGTACACTACATTACAATTTCAACCAGCACTTTGAGTTACTTAAGAACCAGTATTCACTTTAAGGTCTTGTTTGTTATTCATTCTCTAATGGATAAAAGCATCGACTGCATTATTTGAATGAGATAAAACATCAAACATGTTCCACTCCATTTTTTAAGGGTTGAGGCCTTTTCACTGAGTATGCACGATACACAATCTATTTTTCTACAATCTATTTGTGTCCGATATCTATACAAGCTGAAATAGCAGAAATGTTTGCTTAACAGCTGTTGCTTGTTAGTGCCGTGTGTTAATGTGAGGTGGAGGACATTTACTTTGGCAGATGTTTCTTTAATAGGCCGTTAGTCATTAACAGTGAGAGCTACCACTGCTACTTGTCGACCTACTACTGCACAACATTTTTTATTAAATACCTGATCTGTGTGACGCAAGTGAACATTGGATTTCTCGGATTAGATAATAAAGTAGACGGTGACTAGCGACTAATGAGAGTCCCCTGGGAACAAATTAGAGGTAACAATAAACTGCTGGAGATGCTATGCTTCATTTTATCTTGTCTTTTCTTTTTTTTAAAAAGAAAAAACTATAACGCATTAGTTAAACCCACAGATCCTACAGGTAATATTTCACAGCCACTGATCCTGATGATTAATTCAGTTATTAAATCTTAACCATTAAACTCCATCATCTCTGTAGTGGGACTTCTAGGAGAATTACATTTGAGTGTTCAGTGGACAGTGGTAGGGAAGGGTGAAGGTGAATCATTTTCTTGCCTCTGAAATATTAATATATTGTACTGATCAGAGGATTCTAACTAATTCTATTATCATTATATATAACAGTTAGTCTAGGATTTAAAGCGCACTCTATCTACCAGTACTGTGTTTGGCAATTACCCATTGTTTGATTGCTGTTGTTTTAAATCCAGTCAAGTAAATCAGAGTTTCATTCTGAATTTGCAGCAGCTCTCCGCCTGTAATGACCAGTGTAATTATCTCTAATGGTGTGGAAACCCTCTTAGTGATCACACTTCATATTTTGGACCTCTGTCCACGGAGCAAAGTTCATTCATGTGTTACACAGTCATTTAAGAAAAAGCAGCTACTGTAAATAATACTAAATAGCAAAACACTTTTCTTTTTTATTTGCGTCCTCCATGTATGCTTGTCACTACAGTAGTACTAGTAGTAGTAGTAGTAAAGCAGTAAGGACCTCACTACAAGTGTGTCTGATGGGGTTTGAAGCTGCCAGGGACTGAACTTGGGTCTCTGCAGTGGTGCTTTTTCCCTGCGCCACCTGGGCGTCTCAGTCTGTGGACTATTTTAACAGACTTAACTGCACTCTTTAGTTGGTTTAGTAACTCTTTAGTTCACGGTGAGGGTAACTTTGGGCTCCAATCATTCAGAAACAACTTCTGAAATATGCACATGCTCTAATTAGGGTCCATTATGTTAAAGTGCATCTATTAAAAACATAATCAAAATCAAAGTTTCAGTACCAAAATGTACTTGTTAAATGTGCTATTTTTGAGTCAGTGGCTGTTGCTATAGTTACAGCAGCTGGTGAAGAAGAGTGCAGAGTGTAGAGGCCGAGTTAAGCAAAATGGCAACGAGGAAAGTGTGAATTTTTTGTCATGACATGTGTCTCTAAGTGCACCGCGTCCGAAAGAAATGAGGTGATTTACACATCTATTTGCAGTGCATTGTTTATGGTCTATGCCAACGGATGAAAATGATATATCGACACATGACATATTTGGGGGATGTAATAGTTACGTGCCAAAGGCAGACATCATCATTCCTGCAGACGACGTGTTGCCCACATCACATCTGTCTCTTTCTTTTCTCCAGATCGACTGGCCCGCTCCACAGGATAAGAAGAGAGAGTGTTTCGCCAAGGGGAAGAACAACCAGGTAACATGGATTTCAGCTGACAGTGTCAGAGTTGTTGGGGTGACCTGCCATGCTCAGGGGCGCCATGGCATGGCAGTCGCTTTTCAGACAGTGGTTTATGAGAGCAGCATTACTCACTTCACTTTGTCCAATTACATTTTGTCAAGTCAGTCTGGGGTTTCTGACTGGAAACCTTCCAGTTATTACATTAGCACCCGGTGAAGTGCATCTCCCAGACAGGGTTAGGATCAGCAACTTTTAAGGTCGATCAATTCACAAACAAACAAAAAGTGAGTGAAGTCCTGCTCCAGAAATAATGTATTATGTGATAAAGACTTACACTGAGGCTTCATCCGTTCGCTAATACTACATATGACACACAAAAGAATAAAATTGAATAGAAAGTTTATTAGCCACAGCACATTATATAACAAGTACAAACACTGCTGTGAGGAAATATGAGTATTTGCATATTTCCCCAGAGTAGACGTTAGATGAGAAGGTCAATTGGCTGCCGTGTCTGTCGTTAAGTACAAAGTTACAGTCTGCAGTCGGTTAGCTTAGCTTAGCATAAAGACTGGACACAGGAGATAATAGCTAGCCTGGCTGTGCCCACCAAAGTGTAAAAAGTTGTGGTTTTACAGGTAGTACAGTGACGACAAGACTCCAGGAAGTCACTGCACCCGGAGAAGAAATAGTCCAATGTAACCCCTGTAAAACTCTTTTTACACTTTGGTTTTTGTATTAGTGAGGTCTCAGAGGTGCTGGTAGGCTAGTTCCCCCCCCCCATTTCTAGTCTTTCTGCTAACATAAGCTAACAGGCAGTAGCTTCATATATATACAGACATGAGAGTGGGATCTGTCTTCTAAGACAGAAACTATTCCTTTCATATTTGCATTTGCTTCTTGTACAGATGATGTTTATTAACTCATACAATGTCCAGACTTATGATCCTCTAATTGTGGTACATGTGTAAACACAGATAGAGAATTGGCCCCAGCTCCTCACTTTAGTCTCAGCCAGGGCTTCCCGCTGCTTGGGCTGTGTAATGTGCATTTGCAAGAGGTCTTGTTTAATATTTCATAGAAGCTCGCAGATCTTTTCGGAAACAGAGCTAAAACTTCTCTCATTGCACAACATTAACTTTTACTGTTGTTTTAATACAAAGGGGAAATACTTCACTGGAGTGCAGTAGTAGCAGTAACACTGCTTTAACTAAAACTGACTAAAAAAAAATACAGGTTTTTAGCGTGGTTCTTAAAATACAGCGTGACGGCCTGTGATTAGGGGAAAATACTAGCAAAAGTTCATTTATTCTGCCCAACTACTTTAGTCTAGTGACTAAAATATCTTTGAATGCCTTCATACTGTATGGTTATATATATAGCAGGAATTAACTTACTATGCAGGACTAACCATATGATGTTTACAGTGCCCGTCGTTATATTTAATGACTGGTCTTTATGTAATGTTAGTTGCAAGCTTGAAAGAGGCTCATCTGCCAGATATGTTTCATCCTGATGATCTTCCCTGATTGCAGGAGCTGTTAAAAAAATAACAGTCCTATTGCTCATATTACAGCCGTGAAGTACAGATATTGTTTTCAACTGGATGCACTGAATTATTCATTCTTCTGGCATCATGTGTGAGCATCTGTTTCCAACTCCATTCAGAGAGCTTTATTGTTCATCACAGTGAAGACATTAAAGGCCCCTTCCCATAAAACACTGAATATATTATTCTGTTAATTACAAACATATCCTTTGATTGGAAACAATCTGTTGCTTTTTTGTTCAGCATAAAGGTTACTGAGATAATGACGACATCACTACATCATCTATTAAGTGATGTCCTCAACAGGATTGAAGCTGACAGATAAAAGTAAAATGAAGTTATTGCCAACTGATTTTACAACAAGTATTATCAGCAAACATGATCTAGTTTCAAGGTTTTTGAGGTATTTCAGTCCCAGTGAAGCATGAGAGTAAAACTAAATCTCAGAGAATGTGTGAGTATAGTGAAAGTCTTCATGGCTTCACCTTAACGTAGGACAAAGCCTTTTCAAGAAAGACAATCGCATTCTAACAATTCCTCACCTCGCCTTCACAGACCGAGTGCTTCAACTACATCCGTTTCCTGCAGAGCTACAACCACACGCACCTCTACACCTGCGGCACCTACGCCTTCCAGCCCAAATGCACCTACGTGGTAAGTATGCGTATGTGTGTGTGTGTGTGTGTGTGTTTCCCTCGTCAGTTACTGCGAGCCGGTGCTGACAGGTGTCAACTTGAGATGTCTGCCATCTGACCTCAGGCTAAGACCAATGCGTGACAAAATAAAAATATATGCAATGGGAAAAAGAATCTCACGCCGGGCTCGCTGAATGTGTGAATGCTGGTGTGTGTGCGCATGTATCTGACACTTACGTGATCGGACAACACAGCGAGGGGTGAAGCTATGACCGTTGTAATGGACAGACAGAGCTTGCAGCTGTGTCGGGTGGGTCATAATACACACTGACCACAAGCCTCATTTTGTGTCTGTCTGTCTGTCTGTCTGTCTGTGTGTGTGTGTGTGTGCTTGCAGAACGCGGATTATTTTACCCTCGACGCTGCAGCTATGGAAGATGGGAAGGGAAAATGCCCATATGACCCTGCAAAGGGGCATACAGGCCTAATAGTGGGTAAGTAAATATGTGTGTGCATGTTTACATGTACAGACAACACTAACTTTTAATAATACAAGTTTCAAGTTTCAGAACAGATGTAAAGATCATTTAAGGATCATTTCAAATCAAGAATGCATGATTAGTGCACTAACATTTAAATCAGTACCAAACACATAGTAAGCTCCTGTTGTTCCACCTTAGCAGTCTGCATAGTAAAGTGAACAGCACCGTGTTTTTACAGCTCTAACAGAAGCATAAAATGTCCATCAAATCTCCACAAACTGCTCCTGCAGCTTTTACCATCTGTTGGGTAGCCATACGATTGCACTGAGAGTCCACAAGTCCAATTTAACTTTGCATGCTACATTCACTTCAGCTTGAACAGCTTCGCTGGACCTAAAGTCGCCCGTTCTCCGTCTTTTTTGTGCCTCCCCGCTGAACCAATGACCTTCTCTCATTGTTAGCCTGCACAATTGTGGCTGAAAAACAGAATTAAACTAAAGCTTTTTGTGTTTTGTTGGTACAGATAAGGAGCTATACTCAGCAACGCTCAACAACTTCCTGGGTACAGAGCCGGTGATTCTGAGGAACCTGGGCCAACAGCACTACAGCATGAAGAGCGAATACTTGCCTGCCTGGCTCAATGGTAAGTGAAATATAGGGCATGAGAAAGACAAAGAGAAAGAAGTGGTAATCCTGCCAACTGAAAAACATTTTGGTCAATGCTCTATATGTTTGTATTTGACCCGTTCTTTGCCAAAAAATCCACAAATTTCCAATATTTGTTTCTTGCAGAATTGGTCATTTGGAAATGATTTTAAAAAAGATGCCACCCCTCCAAACTACTTTACAAAGATGCCCAGTATCACGTTACAGTGTGCTGAGTTTAGCAAACGTGTATGCTAAAATGCATGCATGCATACTTGTAAAGAATTAGACTAAAATACTCTGTGACACTGACAAATTAAATATGTTTTCAAATAAAATAAATCACATTATAGGTTGATAACACCCGGCTTCTCTTTAACTGAGTTTCTTTTCTTTTTTTAAGAGCCAGAAACATGCAAGTACAAGAAAAAAGAGAAATGAATTGCAGGAAATGAAGTGCAGGACTGAGCTACAGCGAAGGATCGTTATCTTTTAGGGGGGAGGTGGAAGGAGAGAGCCACTTGCAGAGAAATGAAGGGGAGAGAAGAGGATGAAGTCACAGCAGGAAAAAATGGGTGATGAAAGAACAGACATTAGGGTTGGTGATGAAAAGATAGAGGGAGAGGTGAGGGGAATGGAGAATGGAGGGGGAGCCGGGAGGAACATACAGATGAGGCTGAGGTTTAGACCGATGTGTCCGTGCATTCGTGGTGATACAGAGCTTTTATTAAAGACTGGACCTGGGTCAGTGAAGCTAGCCTCACCTGAACGGAAGCAGCTTCTGGCCAGATAAAAAGTATTTTATTGTCCTCTGTTTGAGTTGTAGTGTCCCATGATTGCACAAAATGCTGCTTCAAAGGATTTTATACTAAAAGAAATACCATATGGGGAAAACGTTGTATCCTTGTATTTAAAAAAAAAAAAAAACATTTACATTTAAAGCCGGCAGCAACTTGAGTTGAAAAATGTGTCTGTCCCTTTTCTACCAAAAGAAATAGTTCACAAGCTAATGAGGACTGGATATAGAGAGAATGCGAGAAAGACAGGAAGGACAGGGAGAAGTGAGAAACACAAAATGGACCGATAATAGGGAGCGCTGGAGAGAGTGAGAAATGACTGGAGGAGAGACAAGGCGAGGGAGAGAGTGATGATAGAAAATAGACAGAGAGGTGAGAAAGGGTGGCAGGGAATGAGATGGAGGTGTCAAGCTTGTGTGTCAATATCTGTGTGTGTGTGTGATTCAGTCCAAATGCACCTACAGGCTGAGACTGTGATTTGTTCAGCTGTGATGTATGTCTTTACTATTGTGTGTAAAAACACTGTCTGATACTGTTCTCCTGTGTGCGCGTGCAGAGCCGGACTTTGTGGGTTCAGCCCTGGTGAGGGAGAGCAGCGGCAGTAAAGAGGGGGACGACGACAAGATCTACTTCTTCTTCAGTGAGCGAGCTCTGGAGCTGGACTGTGACACTGAGCTCACTGTGGCCAGAGTGGCCCGAGTCTGCAAGGTAACACTGATCGAAACAAAATGTAGGGAAAAGCACAGACTAATTCAAACAGTAGTCTATCTGCAAGTGACGGTTTGAGAGTGCACAGGGACACATGCGTGCTTGGCTTGAAATCATTTGTTTTCCCTTTTCTCCAGCTGTTTTAGCAGCTGCTTCAGAGCATTTAAAAATGTCAGACAGTACTTGCTAACAGTTGTGGGCTTGCAGCCTTCAACAGGAGATGCCCATATAAGGAGGGAACCAGTAGAGCTGTTTAACGGCTATATATATGTAAAGTAAACAAATAAGCTTATAAGTCACACCTGGAACAGCCTGATGTTAATTACATAACAAAGTTAACAGACTGACGCTTTATTTTAAGGTCAGATCCGCTGACGCTTGCTCTACTTTTAGCTTGATTTTCACACAAGCTGCCATAAACAGAGAGCACACAGCACTGTTGTTTACGTAACTTAAATGTACCCTTTCTCAAGAGGGCTCAGGAGATAGCTTTGATTTTCTTTTTTTTAATCTATGAATCACTCAGTCTTTTATCTTGACTTGAGGACAGATAGCGTAAGGTGGTGTGCTGAACATGACAGAAACTTGAAACTACTAATACTGTGTAATGATAATGATATATAAAATGTAATAATACCAGAATAAAGCACAAATAAAATAGCTGCTCTGCACTTTCATTTAAATAACAAGAACAACTGAATTTCAGCTCAGCACCAGTTAACTAACAAAGTGTCATGTGAAGACAATTACGCTGACATAGAGCTATTTAGTAATGAATGTATTCATTTGCTTAATGAATGGTCTCATTAGGATAACTGATTAGGTTTGATATACCACAGTGATTATAGACTGACATCAGATGTGCCTCTCGTTGTCACTCAGGGAGACTTTTTTTCTTTTTGACCTTTTAGTTAAGGGTTTCGTGTCATGTTCCAACCATATCATCTCAGTAACCTTAAAACTGAGGAACATGGAGACAGTCTTGGGACATGTGTGTAATTAAATGTACAATATATGCACTGTTTTATGGGAAGCACCCTTTAATGTCCGTGCTGTAATGAACAATAAAGCTCTTTGAATGAAATTAGAAACAGATGCTCACACATGATGTGTACTAGAGGGAGGAATAATTTAGCGCATCCTACTGATATTGCAGCAGAAGCAACAATGTCCATATCTCACTGCTGTAATATGAGCATTTGCATTTTTTAAATGAGGGTAATAGGAATGAGATGTCTCTGGCAGACATGCTTCTTTTGAGCCCATACAATACTATATAAAGGAAGTACTCATCAATTTATACAATGCAATGTTTATTGTATAATTGAACATTATGATTATACTGCATTTCAGTGGTCTAGATGCTCCAATAGCGTCTTTCCCAACATGGCAACAGTTCAGATACTATGTGGTACTACGTAGTTTTACTGCCCTCTTTGTGTCTGTTGCATGTCTGATAACACTGGCGTGTTAAGAAGTGTGATCTGTAGCCAGTGATGTCACGGTGCGCTGACCACACCATCTAGTACAAGTTAAAGAAAAACAAGATTTTCAGCAAAAGATGTTTTGGATACATGCTGCAGAGAGCAGAGCAGTGTGTCGTGTGAGTGATGCAGCACAGTTTAAGATCTGTGCGTGCATTTGCCAGGCTGAAGTTCGCTGCATGAAATTTCAGGGGGAAAACTTTTGACATGTTTTAAATCATATAAAGAATAATCTGCTTTGATTAGTAATATCTGATATGTTTTTTGCCACAAAAGCAGCTTGATTGCCTCATTAGAAAGTTTACTCTATGAAACATCTATCAGTTAATGTGCACTTGAGGATAGGCCTGAACAATAAAACAATAACAATAATGATCACAATATAATTTTTTTCAATAACAATATAACAAATGTTCAATAAATATTCAGTAAATGTTTAATTATATTCACTTTAATCGTACACGAATGAGGACTGAAAAAAAGCTTATACTTCATTTCATATTTGCTGACAAAGATTTTATTATAATTGTGTTGAATGTTCCACCTCAGACTTGTGAAGTGATCCACTGTTTGGCTTCAAGTGTTAAACATGAAGAAGAGTCTAAAATTAACCATCAGGTTTCTTCAACTTTCACTCAGGAGCAAAAATCAGAAATTTCAATTTGATTCTTATGGTGATAATTATCGATATCGAAAGATATGAAACTTTTTTATCGTGATAACATTGTTGGCCGTATCGTCCAGCCCTAATATTGGACCATGATTGGCATCCAAACTACAGTAGTTGTGATGTCACAAAATCATACTGGTGAACTGGCCTTACACTGAGATTTAGGGGGTAAGTTATTTTATTGATCTTGTTGGCACAGCAGCACCAGGGAATGTAGTGCACAGAGTAAAAAGAAAGAAGAAAAAACAATAAAAGTAGAATCAGTAATCAATCAGAATCAAATATATAAAATCTATACAATTTAAATGGAATCTATCAGCGGAGATGGGAGATGTTGGGTGCTGTTGTGTCGTGCAGGTTAACACAGAGAAACTTCCCCCTTCAACAGATGAATGTACAGCACATGGATCCTTCTGCACAGTGAAGCTCAAACATCCAAGTGAAGCTAAACATATTTTTTAAATGGAGGGGGGCTTTAAAAAATCAAGATATAATTTAGTTGACCCATACCCTCCATTGACAAGACCTGATACGCCCTCTCTCTCAGGGTGATCTGGGTGGTACCAGGACCCTGCAGAAGAAGTGGACCACCTTCCAGAAAGCCCGGCTGGAGTGCTCCATCCCCGAGCGCCACGTCTCCTTCAACAACCTGAGGGCCGTCTTCACGCTGCCGGGTCAGGACTGGCGGGGAACCACCTTCTACGGTATCTTCCACGCCCAGTGGTGAGTCGGCTGTCAGAGACATGTAACGAAAACTGCAGACATAGCTCAATTTCAGTATCATCCTCAAATAAATGTGAGTTAATTACTACGTGTGCGGTCAGGGCGAGGCACTACATCACAACATGTCAGATACTCTGCTTTTTATTAAAATCATGGGTCAGCCAGTCACTCTGATATGATGGCTGTAATTATGTACTTTGTGTGAGTAGAAATTTTTCTGTGTAATTGGGCTTTTAATACAACAGGCCACTAAGTGACAGTAGTGTTATGAGTTAATTTGAGTGGATACAACTCAAGTGGGCTTGAATATGTTTTATTGGTTGTAGTAGTGATTTAACGTCACATGGACTTAATGGTGTTTCAGATGATTATGAACCCATTTGCCAAACAGAATCAGGTCCAAACATCAACAAGAAGATGACAAATTTTCATTAGAAGACCCGGGTTTTTGAAACACTGACTGGTGATTCAGTGTCATCAAATAATTTTATATTTTCCTTACATGTTATACCTTCCAATTTGAGTATCATGACCTAAAAGCTTTATTTCTTCTCAGGAGCAGAAATGTATCATAATATTGGTTATTGGCTTTTAGTTTTTAGCTTGATAAAAATAAATGTAGGACAAACTAAACGGTTCTGACATTTTTCCTGTGAAGTAGCAACAGAGAAAAGTGTGATAATTAAACTACAATCGGGTAATTAACCGGGTGTTGACAATAGTGACTTAGTTTTGATAAGTGACTGTGGTATTATTAGTGGAATAAAGATTGGCATTTGTTGGACCATTACATAAATGTAATGTGTTAATGAGTTACTTATCAACAAAGACATAGGAGCGAGGGCAGGAGCTTTTCTTTGGGAGGAAAGTTGGAGACTTCATCCATCTCCGGCTAATGCTCTTTAATGTGAGTCTTTTGTGCTCTTCAGTAAGATATCATATCACAAAGTGAACCAGCTTTAAACTTCAAGCTTTGTTTCTTCATTCAGAGTTCTTACTGCAGCAAAAAAAAAAAAAAAGCCCAACCCTTTTGCGCTGTGTGACTCACTGGGGATTCCTTAAAGCCCCCTGGCTTCAACAGAGATAACATTAAGATAATTGGACATTATGCAAATGATGACTCGGAGTTCAAGCCATAATCTCTCTGAATAGGCTAGCTCTTTAACTTGCTAAGACATCAGGGCTGTCCTTTGGTTTTGTCGTTCACCTTATAAAACCCGTGGCACATTAACAGTGTTGTTCCGGACTGGAAAAGCACTGAATTCATGGATACATCATCTCATTTCCTGTTTACAGCTGCGGTACACACTCCGTGTCAAACTAAGCTTGCAGCTAATGTACCTTGGCGAATGTAAATAACAATTAACTGCGATAAAAAACTGAAGAATCGGTATGGAATTTATTTGTTATGTTTTAGAGCACAAAGTTTTCACTATATGTACGTATCAGTATGTCAACTGACTCCATTTCAGAGCTGAAAAATGTTTTCATTCCAGTGAATGAGCGTGGAAATCAAATAGATTTGTGAGATGAGGAGTAGAAGTTTAATTTAATGTGTGTGGGTCATGCGTCAATACCCAATTTCAGTTTCACTTGGGGTCTAAAATTGGGTTGGAAAATGAAATTAAGATCCCAGACCCCCCGACCTTACCATCAAATGAAACGCATTTCCTGAGTCACAGCACCAGCTGATTGATTTCAGGGCCCTATCAAGGAAGTCTATTACGTGTGCATCAATTTGTACATCAGTGTGCTTCGCCACAGAAAGAGCGGAGATGTGTCAACACATCCCATCATTTCAGCTCGCTCAGTAAAGGACTGTTTAGGCTGATTTCTGAAAATATCACATCTGCACACTCTGGAAGTGTTTGCCTCTTGTAAACATGTTCATTGGTAGTTCATATTCCATGCTTTTAACAGTTTCCCATATTCCATTCTGTATAGCAACTCACATTCTTGTTAGTCTGGCTTCACCTGTGCTGCATCCAGAAGCTACTTGCTACTGAAAAGTCACATTTTCCACAAGAGGATGACAGGTAGTCCGTCTCTCAGTTGCCACACATCACTAATTCCTCGCCTTGCCGGCATGTTTCAGGGGTGACGTGGACGTGTCGGCAGTGTGCCAGTACCAGATCGGTGATGTGAAGAATGTGTTTGAAGGAGCCTACAAAGAGTACAGGGAGGCATCCCAAAGGTGGGGACGCTACACCGGTGCTGTCCCTGCTCCACGGCCTGGATCGGTAAGAGAGAAGTCCTGTACTGGCACATATGATATGATGTTTGGCAAATGAAAATATTTCAAGACAACTTCAGGTAGCAGGAAGAGAGAGTATTATTCTAAAAATGTAGGGCTTTTGTGCACCTGTTTTTTTTTTTTGTGAACTACTGCATCACAAAAGGAGAGCTCAGTGGGCAGAGGAGGGATAATGAAAGAGGGAGGGAAGGAAGTAGAAATGGGTGGCGTGGGGCGCTGTAGCACTGGAAGTGGAAAAAAAAAAGAAAAAGCTGGCACGACACAAAAACCTAAGAACGTAATGATCCAGGACGAAAGGAAAGGAAGCAGAGGAAGGGGTGTGATGGCAGGCGGAGGTGAGAGCGAGAGTGAAAGAAAGATGGAGGGAGAGTGGGAGGGAGGGCCGTCATCTCAGAGCCAACTAGCCATGCCAACCTGTGCCAGCTGCAGCTAAGAAGTTTCCTCCTCTTCCTCTTTCCCCTTCCTGGCCCTCTCACTCTTCCCTTCGTCCTTTTCCTCCATTCATTTCCTTCCTCTGTGTCCATTCCTGTCCCCCGTCTCTCCGTCCTCTGTCTGCGCTGCAGTGTATAACTAACTCAGACAGGGCGAACGGCTACAACACCTCCCTGCAGCTGCCTGACGGCACGCTCAACTTTGCCAAGAAGCACCCGCTGATGGAGGACAAAGCTCTGGCTCGCCCCCTGCTGCTAACCAAGGGCGTCAACTTCACGAGGCTGGCGGTGGACCGGGTTAGCGCCCTGGACCAGCGGGCTTACAACATGCTCTTCCTCGGCACAGGTACAAATTACATGAGGGTTCCAAATATTGCTGCAAAAATGGTGCCACTGGTAGTTTTAGTTGAAAGTTTTTGGGCATTGGAATAAGCCAGTATAAGTCAAGCAGTGAATTCAGTGTTCCCACCCATCTTCAACTTTATTCATACTTCACATTTTAAACAAGTCACCATCGTTAGTAATCCATACTCAATCATATTGGTTCAGCCTTTTCAGAAATTGCAGTTCAAGTTCCATGTTCTTTTCAGACGACCTCGCTTGTTTACTTTGCTGCAAATTGCATGAAATGCAAACCTCTTGAGTCGACTGACACGTTAACTGTTTACAATGCGTACAATTCAACTGTCTTCAACTTCAGGGGGAATTTCAGCTTCACCTAAACTGATCATTTAAGTCCTTTCATCTCTTCCCCTTCAACTGACATCTCAACTGCTTTCAGCCTCCACACACAACTTTAAATTACATTTCAACTAAATTATTCTCTTCTACTGACCACTCAAGTTGTCCAACTTGTATTTCAGTGGCTGTCAGTGCTTTCAGTTCATACCAACTGGCATTTCAACTACTCACAGTGCACACACTTAAACTCTCTGGTGTCTCAACTTGTGAATGAAATTTTGATTGCTTTCATCGTTTACAGTTCAACTACTCTAAGTGCTTACATATAAAGTGACGATCCGACTGCCTACTGTGCTTAAAATAAAAAATGCTTTCACCGACTGATTTAAACTACTTTCAGCTCTTCGACTTATTTAAGTACTTCAGCTTAAGCAGCAGCTCCCATTCAACCTCTCAGATGCAACCACTTAACTGTTTAAGACATTTGTGTTTACAGTGTTAGAACTTGTCAACATAAACCAGCGCACTTAAATTCTGTTCAGATACAATTTCACCTTTTCAAGTTACCTGTCTAAGTTGTCGGGGTCAAAATGACAACAGCTTCTTACAATACAATGCAGGCAAAGAGAGATCGCCACAGTCTACAGCTTTTAAAATGAACAAACATCACCTTTATGACAAGCAAAGGCAAAGCGACTATTTTTGCGGGGTGGATTGCCTTGTACAGTATATAGTGTTCCTATCACCCACCTCCTGTCTGTTCTCTCAATGTAGCAGTAAAAATGCATCCTAGGCACTAGGTTTCTTCATATTGTCCTGTTCCTGCACTGCGGTTGGGTTTGTGTGTGTGTGTGTGTGTGTGTGTGCGCTGAAGGGAGTTGCACACAGTATTTGTTGAAGAGATGAGAGCTTACAGGCCATGGCAGCAGACAGGGACAGGTACTGGCATTAGGTATGGTGGCACAAAACAACATACCATCTGGCCAGACTTCAGCTGGGTTTCAATTAAGGACTTGATTTGCATGCCGAGATCCATCTTCATGCATCAAAGGAAACGTCTACGTATGCGCGACTTAATTAATATCTCCAGTCAGGAGCCGTCAGGCCCATATGCAGGTGTCCTGTTTTGGCACGTATCTGAAGTCAGTCCACCCTCCCAGAGTGTTAATCTTGAATAACACAAATCTGACAGTGGATTCCAGGGAATGTGAATTTGAATGCAGCCCATCTCGTGAATGGAGAGAGACTCGACTACTTACCATTCAGATCACTGCAGCGGCAGAGTGACTGTGGCAGCTGACAGTGTGACAACAGCGGACTCAGGGTTTCTCTGCTGGCATGCAGGGAGGCCAACCCGGACACACACATGGACACACCAACACACACATGGGCACAGACACAAGGGTAACACACTCACAAATTGTTATACACAATCACACACACGCAGACACACACTCCCACTCCCTGAGCCAAGTGCAGTCATTCCCGCTTGTCGTGCTTCACAGCACAAACTCAACAGGGCCCTTGGCAGACGTGCGCTCATAGTGCCAATTGGGCTGCGGGCTTGATTAGCTATTAGCTGCAGCATAGCGACAGCTGATGTGAAAAGAGAGAGAGGGAGCGCTCGTTTAGACTGTTTTTCAGAGAAAAAAAAAAAGGCTACAGGATTGAGGGATTAGCCGACACTGGTCCCTGACGCCGTGAGAGGCGAGTGTGATGATATGCCTGTGTGTGTGTGCATGTATTTCCTTCTCTCAAGCCTCCCGTTGGCTGGCGGGTTAGCTTTTCATATTATCCGTGACAGTCTCTTAATCGAGAGGACCACACAAGAAAGCGCATGTCAGCATATAGTACTATTCCATCCATAGATAGACACACACACACACACACACACATCAAGGTCACCCCACCAGCTGTGCCTGAAACACCTTTCATCACAGGGGATCTAAACTTGCTCACAATGCCCTACATGAAAGCAGCACAGGATCTCCCCTTCATCCGCCTCCCACACACCGCTTGAAAAAGTTTTCATATGTCTCTGATATTATTACCGAAGGTCTCAAAAGGCCAGGAACAGCATCTCGACTCCTTCAAATTCACCTTTAGATAGTTTCTTGCTGAGCTGGACTCTGTAATGCAGCTGTGAGTTCTGGCAGGAGGAGTTGTTTTCTTTTTCGTTTGCAGGGTAGCGTGACATTTCAGTGCAGCTGGCGTTCAAGTTTCACAAATTGAAGTTGATGAAAGTTGCAGACAACTTGATGACACCGTAGATTCATGCATTTGTGATCATGCATGTGACCAACTTTTTCTGCAGAGAGTACTTTCTTGTTATTTAATAGACCTTTTTTTCACAGCAGAGATATTTACATCATTAAAGGAAAAGGACAAGCCTAATTAATAACATTAATTAACACTCTTCCAGCTCCAGGGCCTTGCTATTTGCAGACTGGCTCTCTGGCAGTGGAGCACCCCAAATATCATTAATGTCAGTACTTTCACCTGCTGTGACAAGTCTAAATGAAGCATTAAAGCTTAAAAGTGCCGTTACCTTAGGTTAATTTTTGTCCAGCTAGCAACTTGAACTCATTTGAGGAGCGGAGCAACACAGTCAGAATGTTTTTTGGCCCTCAGTATAGTTTTTTGAACAGCAGCTAAAGAAAGAAGATGGTAGCACACAGCTTGTGTTTTAATATTTAAAAATAGTTTGGCATCAAAGGGCTGTGTTTGCATATTATATCTCACCATTCATATTTAAATGAACTTCTATGCAGTCACAGTTGCGTGTTTGTGAATTTATTAGTGTATCATTAATATTAAAGTGAAACACGGTGCAGTCACAGGTGCTTGTTTACAGATCATTAATATTTAAATTGACTGGTATGCGTGTGTGCGGGTACATTTATGATATCACATCTTTATTATTCAAATGAACTGGTGTGCAGTCACAGGTGTGTGTGTGTGTGTGTTTATTATATTTTTAATAGCATATCAATGATATTTAAATGAGCTGTCAAATCGGGAGCCGAGTGCTGTTTGAAAATATATGTTTTTATGCATGCCATAAAAAAAACTGCTCCAAGGGAATGAAGAAAGTATATTGCACTGAAGTGAACTTTGAATGAAAAGTTTGACTAAACAGATTAGAAGTGAGCTGAATCTTCCTCCCCTGTGTGCTGCAGCGGAGGGCTGGCTGCGGAGGGTGGTGATCCTGGGCACCGAGGCCCACGTGATAGAGGAGATCCAGCTGTTTGAGGCAGCCCAGCCTGTGGACAGCCTGACCATCTCCCACTCCAAGGTAAGGAAAAGAAGAGGGGATGTCTCTCAGTTATTCACAGAAAGTAGCACGAGAAAACAGTTCTGTGGCTCTGGAGGAGCTTTGTCGAGTCTGAGAAAATATGATCTGATGATGTCAGCACGGTTAGCTTGACCTGGCTGTGAAGGCTTTGACCATCTCACCAGGTCGAAAGGCAAAAATATTTCTAGATGTCCAAAACGGCCGTACTCAAAGGCAGGGTGAAAAGCTGGCCACCAGGGTTTAAGATGCCGTGCATGCGCTGTAATGCCGCTGGTTCAAGTCCAGCCGGCAACCTTTGTCATCTTTCTCTGCTATCTTAAAAAGACATAAAATACCCCAAAATGTCACAGAGGCGTGAAAATAATTTTTGGTTTTAACACATGAAAAGTGACTGATGTGGTTGTGGAAAGCAGTGTTTCCCAACCTTTTTTGTCTGTCGTAACCCCCACAGCCCCATCAGGTGTTCCTAAATACCCCTTTATCATGGATGGGATGGCTTTATCGTGTTGTTCGATGGTGTTTTTTTGTAGCTTCAAATGACAGAAACTGGATGTTTCGGCCATGTGGTCTTTTTCTAGTCTTTCTGCAGTCTGTGGATTCAGGTTGGTGGCAAGCGGAGGCATGTCTTGACCACCATTTGTAATCGTACTTGTGTGTTGACAAATATGTGGATATATATATTATCAAATCAGTGTATCTCCATGTACCCCCTGGTAACCCCAGAAGTACCCCTTAGGGTGCAAGTACCCCTGGTTGGGAATCACTGGTGTAAAGAATGAAAGAATAGCTTGAGAGAGAAGTTAAAATCCTGCGTACTTGCTCGCCAGCTTAAAGTGGGCATTGGTTGTCACATTTTCAGTTTCAGAAAGTGACAGAATTTGTTGGATGCGAGGGTGTGGAGTCGCTGAAGTGCCAGCAATCATTTTTTTTATTTGAAATGTTCAAACTGAATATAGCATGCAAATTGTATTTCACAGATTGAAATTGAATTTAACGTGTATTGCTTTTTGAGTTTTCAAATTCAGTTTCTCAAAATTTTGTTTCAACTCAGAGGCACTCATCCAGGTCCGGGGGACTCTAGACTAGAAGAGAAGAGAGACTACACAGCTCCGCTAATAACCTGCATACCCAGAAAGCCTTGCGGTCTGAAGAAGTCTTTTAAAAGGAGTTGGACTGAATCGTAGCTCTTCTGTTCCCCCGGATGAGTTGAAGCTGAATTTTGAGCAACTGAATTTGTAACTTGTAGCAATGTGAGAATTCAGTTTCAAACCATTAGATTAATTTCAATCTGTGAAGCTGTGAACATTTTGCACACAATAATTAGTTTGAATATTTCAAATTCAATACTATTAAACTCGCATTCAGTTTGTTCTGGCATTAAAATATGCGCCACAGTAACCCTTTATGAAGCATCACTTAGTTCTAATTAAAATGTCCGTCTGATAGTCTGAAAGATTCAAGACATAAAGGGACGTCTTTGTTTCAAGTCTTGTGTTGACATTTCCGTTTATTCATCTCTGTCTGGGTACATTTTTGTTAAAAACATCTCAAGAGACCAGATTCAATTCAACAAATTGAGGCAGAAGGGATTTTAATAAGCAGAAGATGACGGAAAGAAGAAAGCACCTCTTCTTTTATCTTTTGTTTCATCATTGGAGTTTGAGCTTCCAGCTGCTCCACCTCAGCATAACCATGTGCATATTCTCGCCATCGACTCCTAGATGTTTTGTTCCCTGTCTTTTTGAGAGATGAGAAATCTTTATGGTCTGTCAGGAGGAAAAGATGCTGTCCTGCCCGGCCAGCACATCTAACGGTACCTCTGGACTTCCTCTGATCATATCCTTCGAAAGCATAGTTTAGGTTCCATTAGCTTGCTTTGCTTTGCTTTGCATCACTTGTTCATTGGTATTCATGCGATAACAGCGGGACTTTGTCTTCTGCTGATGTGTTAACACCCGTTTTTTCCAGACACTTACAATCATAGATCCCTTGACATCAGACAGGCAGTCAGCACGGTGCCGTTGGCCCGGTACCACTCAGCAGATGTTTTTATCAACACTGCCCTTTTTCAGATCAAGTGTCGCCTCATGAATCTAAAACCCTCCTCACAATAACAGTAATTACGATCCTCCACCACAGCGGGGAATTGAACTTCTGGCCCTGTTGTTTTTTCAGTCTCCCCGCCCTGTCAGCTGAGCCCGTGTCCCCCTGGCTCTACATTGGCGTGACCGCCGATCGATGTAGTTTTGACAGGGCGCTCCCAGCACCAAAGCCCACTGCTTATCTCATTAATGCCGGCTTAGCGGCAACCAGACATTTTTTAACAGCTTTTTGCGAAAAGAGCGCAACCCAGATTGGATTGGAAGAGGGTCGGGGGGGGGGGTTGGGTGTTATTGTAATTGAGAGTGATTATCCCATTATCTCCTCTAACCCCTAACTGAGTCACTCTTTCTGTTTATCTTTCTTCTTGCTTTTCATCTCTCTCTGGTTTCTGTCTCCGGGTGATGGCTGGATCTGCTCTTTGTCTTCTACTTCTACTCTCTGGGTTTCTCTGCAGAAGTACTTGTACATCGGCTCTCGTTCGGAGGTTCTCCAGCTGCCCTTGGCCAACTGCAGCCGCTATCATTCTCAGCCAGACTGTCTGCTCGCCCGGGACCCCTACTGCGCTTGGGACAGCGAGGGTCGGGCCTGTGTCCGCATCGACCTCCACCGCGGGTGAGACGACTACCTATGTGCACCCATGCATTCATACCGTAAACTGAAGAAGAAGCTGCTCATGGGAAAGCCTATGAAAACGTATTTAGACATTATTATGTGTCCCTTAAACTCTATATTGACATCCATACTAATGGATATAAGCAGCTCCTTGCAGAATAGTGAAGCAGGTTTCATTGCAGGTTTTACAGACTTTCAAACTCTCCTGCTTTACATGCTTTGTTTTCCCTAGTCAGCCTGTTGAAACAAACATCACCATAAAATATTAATATTACACGCTGTGGTCAGATAAGAACCTCGTGCATGTCAGAAAATTAATAAAATTTACTATATCTAAATTGTAATAAAAGGCAGATATGCTGTATTTGTAGCTACAATTTTGAAATTGTCTTGCAAAAGTCTAAAGTTGTTTTGATGTGTTTTCTAAAGATTCAGGTTATTATTATTATTATTATTACACAGCAGATTGCACTGACACATACTGGATACAATGCTGTCTATACTACTCTGTGGGGGACCATCATTAATCTTCCGCTCTGCTTTCTGCCCTTTCCCCTCCAGGTCAACCTCCTCTCTGTCACAGGACCTCATGCTGGAAAGGTTCAGCTGGGGAAAACCCAAGATCGATAAGCCCTTCCAAAGCCCTGGTGAGTGTGGGGCCACACCTCAGTAGTGGCCCCTTATGGGAATTGTCTGTCAGTGCAGGAAAGAGAATGGACTTGAGCTGGACTGAGTGAATACATTTGGATTGAGCTGAATAAAATTGAGTTAAGCAGAAGGGAGAATATGATTTGAAATGATTATAGACGCCACTTAACCTCCTGTCCTTTCTGCTTTTCCCTCCACCCCCGACTCTTCCCGTGTTCCTCTGCAGAGCACTCCCGTCTGAGGAACGTGACAGTGGTGGTGGGGTCTGACATGGTGCTGCCTTGCCATCTGGTCTCCAACCTGGCTCAACCCTACTGGATTCTTAATGACCGTGAGCTCCCGCTGGGTGACCCCGAGGCGGGAGGGCCGCGCTTCGACCGTACCCTCAAGGCTCTCGTTGTCCCCGATGCGGGCCAGATGCAAGCAGGCCGCTATATCTGCTACTCTGAGGAGCAGGGGGTCAAGTTCCAGACCGAGCGCTACCAGGTGGCCGTAGTTGCCAGTGCTCCGGTCTTCATGGAGGCCCGGGCTCCAGACAGCAGCATGGGGCTGTTCTGGGTGCTGGTCATCACCCTTGGAGCGGCGTGCCTGCTGCTCCTTGTGGCAGCTCTTTACCTGCGCAGGAGGCTGAAGCTGGCGCTGGGAAAGGGAGCCGACATGAAGCCTCTTGAGAGCACCCTGGTCTACCCGATCACTCTGCCCAAGGAGCCCCCCACCTTTGTGCCCAGCAAGATGCCCAGCGATGAGGACCGCTTCTGGGAGACAGGCGCTAACTACTACTACTCAGACGGCTCGCTGAAAATCGTTCCCGGTCACGCCCTGGGGCCCAGCAGCGTCAGCAGCACGGCGTCACCCAGCGCCATTCCGGGCCAGCCCATCCATTCCCCCAGCCGTCTCAGCCTCACCAATATCCGAGGCTCCGGTAGCAATGGCTACATCCGCCTCAACCTGAGCACAGCGGGGGAGGAGAGGGCTAGCGCGGCTGGCGCTGGGGGCGGCGGGCTGGGAGGCCTGGGCATGGGCGGGAACGACTACTCCAGCCCCTTCAAGGAAGAGCTGAGACGCACTCTGCAGCAGAGAAGCGTGCTGCCCGACGCCAACCCCGAGGAGTCGTCCGTCTAGGCCTGTCCTCCTCCGTCTGCATTCCCTGAGTTGGAAAAACAAAACAACCAACCTACCTCCCTCCTTTTGAGGATGCCTGCTCTCTCTCTCTCTCTTTCAGTGACACGCTGTCAATTCCCCATGCTCCCTGTCTCTCGCTCTGCCAATGCCTGTTTGGCTCACTGTAGACATTTATAGCACACAGCATGTTGAATATACACACTCGTACACCGTGTTCACCACCATCCTGTTATTATTGTGTTCTGGGCAACATGCAGTCATGATTGTGGCTTTTTCTTCTTCCACTGTGCAATCGCCACTTGTGTAAATTGTGTATTTAAAAAGGCTGAACGCAGAGGAGAAGACCTCGAGCAATCAAACAAATGGTGTTAGATTTTCTCGGAAGGGCACATTTCTTTTACGTTGAGTGGACCAAGCGAGGCTTTTAGACCCTGTGCTGAAACCAGCTGATGAACGGCAAGTGCAACTGACTGGAAATACTGAACTGATTCTCCTGTTCCTTTGAGACTTCTTCAGCCTACTGCACTTAAAAACTGGAAGCACGTCTTCCCTTTTTGTATTTGTGAGCCAAGAGTGTGAGAGAGGTATAAAAAGACTAATTAATCTCGAAGCAAGGCGACAATCATGTCCCCGTAGCAGGAGCTCTGCGTGGGACCGGGAGGAGAGGAGGGAGAGAGCGAGAGACAAAAAGAGAGGAAATTAAATGGAAAATGAAGTGAATTGGAGTGAAAGACACAAGGGGGTTTTAAATGAAGGACAATCTCTCAAGACTTTCTCTGCTAAATTTGTATTTTTTTCCCCCCTCCACGTTGTATTTACCCCTGGAGAAACCCCTCGATCCCTTCCACTATAATTTGTTGTGCTGGTTGGTTTGAATTAAGACATTTCTTGTTGTTCTTTTCCTACTTCTACAGTGTTCAAACGGTCATCAAGTGACAAATGGCTCCCGTCTGTGAATGACAATGTCAGGGCAAGTGCATCCGTTCCTCGCTCAGCCCTGCACGGTGACCTTCAAATGCACCTTCAAGTCCAATATACTCCAAGTGCACTCCAAATGACATTTACTAGAGTCACAGCGTGTGTAGATACGTGTTTTGGTAGAGCCTTTTTCTCTTTTTTGTGAGACGTTTGTTCATCTCTTTGGAAAGAAGAGGCGATTTGCATTCAGCTCTTAGCAGCGGAACAATAACTGCACACTTAAGTCCAAATTGAAGCTGACGTGAAGACATTAGGCATGGAGAATGTAGTTGAACCCTCACTGTTGCGACCGCTGTGGATGTCTCAATAAGTGCTTTATATCTTATGTGTTTGGTGAGGGTGGTAAGTTGTACTGCCAAGAAGGAAACTACCCCTCCCACACACACACACACACACACACACACACAAACGCTCTGAATGCCAACCATCCTGGAATACAGCGTGTTTGTGACGCACCCTTAAACCCCATGACACCCCTCCCTCTTACCGATGCCCAGAGACTGACCCGGGGCTACTGTGGACTCATACAGAGGAAGAGCACTGTTCAACACTCCTACACAAAAAGAACACACACAGTGTTGATGGAATAATGGACAGACAGACTGATTGCTGCTGTGCTGACAAACTGCTGGCTGCAGGCTGGAAGCAGTCATGAACCAGTGAAAGGTATTGTTCCACTTAATTAAATTCATGCAAACAGATTTAAGCAAAGTCCTAACCTTTAAACGATTTCCAATTTGGCTTTTCGGCAGCTCAGTGTTAAGAATGAGTTAGTTTATATTTGTGGCTTATCTTGCTGTCCCTCTGCTCAACAGATTACTTATAAACATAATTAAACATTTTGGGAAATACACTTACCTGCTTTCTTGCTGAGACTAAGATGAGAAGGTCGATACTGCTCTTATGTCCGTCGGTTAAATATGAAGCTACAGCCATGAGACAGTTTAGCTAAACCAAGTGTCAAAACAAGACGTCACTGTTACCAGTCAAAACATAAACCCCACATCAAACTGCAATTTGTTGTTTTACACTGAGGTCTCTGTGCGGATTTAACAAAGGATGATTAGTGAGCTTTAGAGGTGCTGGCAGGTGGGGTTGAAGCCAGGCAAGCTGTTTCCCCTCTCGTCAGTCTTATTCTAAGCTAACTATCTCCTGGCTCCAGCTCCAGATTTAGAGGACAGGCATGTGAGTGGTATCAATCTTACCACCCAACTCCCTGCAAATAATAGTATTTCCCAAAACGTCTAACTTCATTTAAATAAAAATGATCATTGCTTGGCAACTGTGTCTATTGCTTTAAGGTAACACACCACTTAAGCTACTTGCACAGACTAGCATTAACAGTTAGAAGACTGATATTAGCATGAAAATACAAAGTGGTATTATTGCTATTATATATGCATTGCATATGCTTGAAAAATTAAGTAACATAAACTCAGTATGGCTAATGTAGCCTGGGTTGTTTTTAGAGCTATTTCAAATCAGAATGTATTTGTTAAGCTGAATGCCGCTAGGCTGCAGACCCTTAGTCTTGTCATATTCTGCACAATTTGACCAGTCACCTTCTCATCAGAAGCTGTCCTTGTGCGCGCCTTTATTAAAGTCTAGGGACAGGTGCATCAGAAAAGGTGCCTTCCTGGCAGAAGATAAGGATCCTCACTGCCCGAAGCCTGTGACTAGAACAGTTTATTAAAAAGAAAACGTTTCAATCTGACAAGGATCAAAATAAGATGACCTAAGGAAGACCTCTGTCAGACGGAAACGGCTGTTTAATAACAGTGTTCTTCTTGCAGGATTCAGACAGTATACAGGACCTTTTCATCAAGCATACCACAGTTTTTTTACAGTTGCTGCAAATTCCCGTACACTCCTTTTATATTATATTATTTTATAGTCACCTACAATTATTCAGTAAGGTATAATGAAGTGTTAGCATGAAGTACCAGACTAAATGATGTAATCCACCAACAGGACGATCTGCACAAAATGTGATATTTTCCATGGTGATGCAATGATGGCCTAAAAAATATGACCTACTTTCTGATCTAATTTCAAGGAAACTTTGAAATACAGCAAACACTTCATAAGTTTGCTGCTACTAACTTCACATTGTTTTGTCCTCTTTCTGTGCTTTGTCCATCAGGGGCGGCTTTTGTTTTTGGGACGTGTCTGTCGGGACCAGAGGAGCACAGCAAGAAGGAAGGGGAGGACAAAAATACCTTGTTTTGCCCCACTGTGTACAGAGTGCTGGGACAGATGTAGAATATCGAAGTGATCCCAAGGTTGAAGAGGTACTCGGCCATCAGCACTCCATCCTAGTGTTGCATGATCCTCTGCAAGTGGACTGTCCATCTTTGATATGATCACCCTTGTACAAGTGCATCATTTTGATCTGTCATTTTTGGACTTTTACAAACACTAATATTGTGGAACACTAATGCTCTCTTTAAAAAAAAAGATAAAAACATGTCTGGTTTTATGGTTCAAGGGTTGTACAGGAACTCATGGCTGCGTTTCAACATGTTTACTTTTTCTGTGCCTCTTCACCTTTTTGGAAAAGCCAAAGTAGACTGCATTTTCTTTTTAATTACTTAAATTAATTTTATTTGATTCCAGATCGATATTTAAGTCTCAGCAGTCCGTCCACTTTGCTACTTTGAGCTGATGTCTGCAACCTTTTGCATATTTTATCTTCAAATTGCAAATTTTCCCTCAAGCGAAATGCAAAAAAAAAAAAAGAAAAATGGCTTGAGGCTGATGGACTTCCTGTTTTCTTCCTGTTTATATGTCAGTAGTGATCTGCTGGACCCAATTCGTTATCCTCTCACTTTATAAAAAGGCTGAATTATGTACCAAAACCTTTTATCCATTATTTAATTTGTCAGCCCCTAAAAACCAAATAAGTATCTGTTAATTCAAAGCAGATCAGTGATAGAATGTGTCCGCTTTATGTTAATTCTGTGAGGCAAATAGTTCAATCATATTTTTAGCTTTTTACACTGGTACTCGGTTATGTCTTAATATATTTCCCCTGCACAATTAGGCTTTTCTTTTATAACATGTTGCAAAACTAAAAAGATAAAGGAATACAGGTCTGAAGCTTAAAAAAAATGCATGTGCAATTTCTTCAGTTCTTACACATTTGCTCATAATATTTTCTCTCACACAACAAGGCTTTAAGTTCTGCTTTTTTCTCAAATTATTATTCTGTTACTGCCCCGCTTTTATTTTGCCCCGTTTTTTGCTTGTCTGTTATTGATCTTTTATTTTGTTTGTTTTTAAAATATGTTAAGTAACTTATTTCACTTGTAAAAACATGTTGATATTTATTATCATTGTACATATGTCCTTATTTTTTATATGTGTATATATACACAAATAAAAATAGAGATATACTCGAGGTGTGTGAGTTTGTTTGTTCAAGAGGACCAAAGTAATACCTCAAGTCAGTGGATTATTGTCACCATGAGAGCTTTATTTTTGAGTGAGCCAATCAAGGGACTCGATGCTTTTATGGCATTGGAAGCGGATGAGAGCTGCCATATATGACACTTACTAGCCTACAATATGAAAATGAACTAATTAGATTCCTTTATATATTTTCAGTGGGATGCTGCAAAACTCCAAAAGCATGCATCTAGGCTACATGAGTGCAGAATACTGTTCTCTCTCTCTATAAACCATACAACTCTCTGTTCAGGCAGCAAACAGGAGCCACAAAGTAAGTTAGGAATATTATTAATGTATAATATTGATATCATAGAAGATGCAAAACACTATCGAGCAAAGAAAGCTTCCTAAAAGTTAATTATAGAGCACCACAGACACTCCAGACACTTTTAAATATTACAGGCAAATAGTAAAAGATGAACAGGTTCCTCCTGAGAAGTGGTACATAGAAATACTTGCAGGCAGCGCAAACAGTATATGATTGTTGTGGCTCTGAGGGAGCTTTGTCAAGTATGAGAAAACAACCCAGATGATGCCTTAGTGATGTCATCAGAGTTATGGGCTTGGGAGACTACTCATTTAAAATAGAAAGCAGGCATTACAAACTAGAGGCAAAGAGTGGGTGTTTACAGAGGGTCTAACAAAAAGAGCTATTGGGTTGCGTTATGGCAGTGGTTCTCAAACTGGTAAACGGGTCCCCCTGGGGGGGAATAGTGCCACTGCAGGGGGGGCATGGACGTTGAGCTGACCCAAAGTTGCATGAATGTGATTCATGTGGTGGCATAAATAACAAAAAAGGGGCTCTGGTGCAAGCAAGGATATTTTTATAACCTGGATCTTTTGATCCAATCACCTGTGTTGTTAATGATTGATAGAAATGATGGGGTTTTAACTTTTTTTCAGATTTTAAAGGGGGGCCTGACTGAAAAGGTTTAAGAACCACTGCATTATGGGAATAATATGCAGTGATTTTGAAGGCATTCACAAAGGGGTCAAAGTCGGGATGTGTCAGCTTCTGCTGGCTCGATTTTGACCATTCATTTTAAAATCTGTCTCTTTGGATGTGCAACGCTAAATCACTGGATTAGTCCTTTAACACGTATTTAGCAAGGGACATGTACGTAAATATTAATTGGTGTTTGTATATTTTAAGTGATTTAAACCAGTGATTTGCACCAGGGGTACTTGTACCTCAGGGGGTACTTATGCGACAGTATATGTGATTCCACATATTTGTGTTTAGGAGGGAAATAAACACACAAATAGGATTATAAACGTGTGTGAGGCTGATCTTTACTCATTGTTACAATAACCAAGCTAGGATAGGCTGACTCCAAATGACACATTTCCAACCAATCTGAATCAGCTATGACAGTTATGTTTTTGTTTTTTTTATGTAATATGTGATTAATTATGTATTAAGTGATATTGACAGTGCCGAAAAACGACACACCCACCGATGTGCACCTGAGCAAGACACTTGCTCCAGAGGCGTGAATCCTCTGACATACTGAATATAGCTTGTATTATAATTGTAAGTCGGATAAAAGCATCAGCTAAATTAATGTAAATGAAATGTTCAGCTTCAGCTTGAACGCTTTATAGTTCTGTCTTTTGATTTCCAGAACTCTGTGTATCAATGTGTTGGTCATTCTACTTTCTCAAAATAAGACTTCGAGATTTTCAAATTGTAAACATCTCATGTTTGAGGTGTTGTGAATGTCTGGAGTCATTTCATTTCTCCAGCCTGTACCACAAAACAAAAACAGTGAAGCTTTCATCAACTTTGCACAGCCTTGCCTGGTGTCAACAGAAGAAGCCGCATGCTTCATGTGGGCGACAGTCCCGGCACTGGAAAGAGGATCACGGCTGCATCTGATCTCAGTGTGCTCAGCTGCGCCGCAGACTGCAGAAGCTCACAAATGTAGGTACTCTGTGTGTGTGTGTGTGGGTTGGGTTTACTGAGCTTTTCAAGAGTAGGCCACAGTTCACCCACCTGTTTGGGAGTATTGATTTTCAGTCAGAGAGTATGCTGCATGCTGAAAATATGGATACATTTTTAAATGCTTTTCTTAAAGTGCCATTCATTTTGGTTTATGCTGGCGGTTGTTTGGCTTATAACCAACTAAACAAGAAAGCTTGTTTACTTTATTTACCGCCATTAAAAACCAAAAAGAAAAACAAGGCAATGGACATAAAGTACTATGTTTCTCTGCTGCTGTGGCCCAAAACCCACATCTCCATTATGTGTGTTACAGCTTTTGTTTAAAGTTCTCTGTAGGAGTTCACTTTTTAAAAAACTATTCACACTCTATTCACAGTCCTCTTTAGCAACATGCAGCTCACGTCCAAAAAGCACTAATGAAACCAAAACACTTCCTGCACATGTCAGGATCGACTCGTGTCCCCAAACACTGACAACGTTTGCCTGCCAACACTAACACCTTGTCATTCACTATATATTGGCCACCAACAATGGGTAGCATTATAATTAGTGTTATTTATTTATTTATTTATCATATATATATATTTATATATTATTTATCATAAACCAAGAATCCATTACAACAAAAATAAGGGCCCTTCTATATTGCATGGATTGTTCTACCTTACAGTAAATGTTGACTCAGAGATGCTGGAATATGTTTCAATTTTCAATTAATTCCAGTAATGCAATACAAAACTATATATATTCACCATGTGAAGGAAATTCTAGTGAGCTAGTCAACTCTTTATTGATAAGGAAGGTTTCAGGAAACTCTGTCTTAGCCAGAAAGATTTATTGAAGACCAGCCAGGGAGCCTGGCAAAAGCAGCAGACTGAGAACACGGTGTAATACCAAACCAAAATCTGAAGGACACGTTGGAGATGTTTATTCTTCCTAGACACGCGAGGTTCAGTAAGTGTCCAGAGAAGGTTATTATTCACTAATCTATACAGATTCTATTAGAGACTGGTTCACAACACTGAGCTTACCTAAGTTAACCTAAAGTTACTTTGTGTGTTATTACAGGTTTTGTCAATTGCTAACAAGCGTTTACCTAAACTTAAGACACTTTATCCAAAGTCTTAACACAGCAACACACCTAACTCACGCAATTAGCCAAATAGCACATTTTCTGCTCAAACCCACCTTTTATTCTTTGAACACCAAGTCATCTCTCGCTGTGCACCTGGATTGAAAAACCTTCCCTGCTTGAGCTACTCCTCTCCGTGGCAAAACTATTTCTCTCTCTTGTTCAGACATTATTCTTTCTTTCTCTCCTCTTCTGTATTGTTCTGTATCCACTTAGGATAAACTCAACTCTACTGCATTGTGTATGTGATTTAAAGATCTTCAACACCTGGCTATGTCTCTGGTTGAGATTGGAATTAGCTGTGGTTGATCTGTTTTACCCAAATTATAATAAATCAGCTATTTCTCAATGTTTAAATGATGAAGTTGATTCTATTGTTTCAATATAGATTTTGAGCTGCTATTGTAGCAGAAGTAGAAGCTTTATATATTATTTAAGGTTTTGAAAAGTATGTCTTCATTTCTGACATGTTGTGTGCAACCATTTGTAAACAAGACAAGAAACATCCATAGTTTTGGTATTGAGTAAGCTTGAATGTAAAGAAAAATACAACATTTTAGAAATGGTTTAATTTACTGCATATTCTGCAGAAACAACATGAACTGTGTTAACGGTATGGTCCTGAACAGACCGATGTTGGGCTAATTTTGTTAGGAAATTTAAAAATATGACTACAGATTGGACAAAAGGAGGTTAGCGATTGTTAAAAAAATAAATAAAATTTAAAAAAAAGTAAAACCACATGCGACATTTTCAAAAGTGAGCCAACCAGTCTGTCTGTTTTATTTTTTGGGCTTTGTGCCTTTATTTGACAGAAACAGCAGAGATGGCATGCAGCAAAGGCCTGCAGGCTAGACACGAACCCAGGCTGCTGCGGTAAGACCTTGTACACCGTGCGCTCTACCATGTGAGCCAACAGGCTCCCAAAAATAAACAAATTTTGACCTTGGGTTACCTTGGAGATGGACCGCAGAGTTCGTCCTTATCAAGGCACTTGCGTCAGTCCAAGCACCACACAGAGTTTTGGCTCATTGTTTTGTAGAGTCACCTTTGGCTTACACGGTCTGCGGAAACCTGTGTGATATTACCCTTAAAGAAGGACAATGTAGGGCAGCTACAGATATAATATTACAGCAGTGCTAGTGAACCCTGTCTTCATCCACATCACACCTTATGTCCTCTATTGTAATACATCTAGTCTGATCCATCCCTGGGTCAAGACACCCAGCAGTCATTGTGTCCAAGAGGGACATCTGATCATCTGGCTGGTTATCAAAAACCACCATGAGGACAAGAATTCCTCTGAAGAATGGAGAGTAAGGTGGAAGGACTGTAAAACGCTCTGCGACTGGAGGAGAAAGGTAAAACGCCACAACGTCCCACACAATTAGAAAGTGTTACCACAGTTTTGGTGGCAGTTGAGTTTGAGTGAGAAAACAGTTCATGAAATTTAAAACATTTTTTCATTGGATGTATTTTGAAAAGTGATTCGCAGTCTAGTCCACATCGACTGCTGCTGTGCTGTCTGTGTGAAGAGAAAAGTGAACTCCTGCAGAGCAATGTGACTTAGAAATGATGAAAAAAGAAACAGTATGTCACGCTATATAACCTCCAACAAGAAAATGCTGATAGCCACCTGTCTGGGTGACAGATTGGGGGAGTTTAAACTTTGAGCATCAGGTCAGCTATGAACCAACAGACTGAGAGAGGAATGCAGTCGAGCTCCAGCTGTTTGATATCAAGACAGCCAACAGCAGATGGGGCCCTGCACTCGAGCGAGCAAGTTCCAGTCCAGCTGGATCACTGGGAAAAAATTGCTTTTAGAAAATTTACCCCCAAACATCAAAATGATTGATTATTCTTGCTTTTTCTTACAGTTTTTCTCACTTGTTTACACACTAACACTGGTACTTGAGACACAATGACCACAACCTGTCATTCATGAACTAATTCTGCTAAAACACAAACACATTTCCTGCTTTACACTCTGCAGTTTCAAACCACATTTGTTTTTCAACACTGCCCATAATTCTCTACATCTGGCAGGATCTTCATGAATAAAAGCACACTGCCATTCTAAATGCTAAACTTAAATGTCATGCTATCCATGCAGACTGCTCCCATGGGCACAGTTGTAAAAGTACTTTTAAATGTATTTGTCAGGTCATGGGTAGGGTTGCATTGATTCAGTACTAAGTAGCCTGTAGAAAATCTTCAGACCATCTACAAACAGCAGGCGTTTTTCTCACTAATTACCCACCTGTTCATAATAACTTGATTTAATATTAAGGTTAAAGGACAAAATGGAGAATGTAAAGACATAACTTTTAATATTACCTTCATGTATACATTTCTGTGCCTCTGAGGAAGATGGGTTTTCTTTGGTAACATAAATATCAAAAGGGACAGCATAATCTGTGTCTGTCTCAATAGAGAACATTCACAAGCTCAGGCACTTATCACCAAGCTGTTCTCAAGACCTTGACATCTTTTGTGGCAAAGGGATTCATAATAGTGCTAAAGTGTTAAAATGAAGACAAACTTGCAGATTATACCTATTTTACTAAATGTCTTGTAATCGCTAATAATTCTTAATTTTTTCTTGTCGCTATTGCAACATAAAAAAAGTTATAACTTATATTTAGGCTAAATAAAAAGGTTATATATTATTTATATTGTTGATTTTCTTGTTATTGTTTGTACAACTATAATATGAAAAGCATAAATAATAAGTTTGCATAATAAAGTCACTTAATATTGGTCACAAATAACATATTTAGGCAGAATATGACAACGTTTTGTGAGTTTCCTGCTGTGAAAATCAGACGAAAGCACCTGGAAACATGTTTGTTCAAACCACGGTGGTACCAACAAGGTACGACCATTTTGGGAAATGATTGTACTTCAGATGTTTGTTAGTTTAATGATGCATCGTACCAAGATAGTTCGCCGCCGCAGATGTACAGGAAACGCAACCCAGAGCTTTATCAAGACTGTAAAAAGAGCCACGGGTGAGCTCTTCTGTTCAGTGGACTCAGAGGAGGAAGAAGAGGAGGCCAAGGAGATCTCTGATGAGATTCGGGCCTCCATGGTCCAACGGTGAGGGAGGCTGGGCAGAGAGTACAACCAAACCTGAGCAGATTCACAGCAGCATCCATCGTCCAGACTTTCCAAAATGTGAATAGATAAGAAATCTATACTGTCATTCAATATAGTAGTACAGCATATTAATACAGCACTCAATGATTACTGTACTGCAGCACTGCAAGGGGAATATAGTAAAGTATGTTGTACAGTATGTATAAATGAGACTGGGAACTGTATTCCTGCCGAGATATTTACTGTCTACGACCACAATCCCAGGACATGTACTTCTGCAAATTATGGAGGCAGATACATTTATTAATTTAGCTGACACTTTTATCCAAAGCAATAAATGTCAGGGGGTCGCACGCCTCTGGGGCAACTAGTTAAGTTGCTGGTCTGGCCTGTCTTGCTCAGGGACACATTGGTGGAAGTGTCAGAGTGGGGATTTCAACCTGGGTCTCTCAAACCAAAGGCTTGTATCTCATCCACTGAACCATCACCACCCCTACAGATCTAGAAGCTTTTCAGGGCTGGATCGTAGTGTTGTAGTACTCAAGAACGGTCTTAAGACCACTTTTTGATGGTCTTGGTCGTGTCTTGGACTCGAACATTGAGGACTAGGGATTTTCTTTCAAGACAAGTCAACCCCATAACTTTGGGAATATCATTAAATTGCTTTTGCATTGTCTGATTTACTTGTTAACATCCAAACTTTGATTGGATGTAAAACTTATTGCTTCAAATGCAACCAATAGCGCTAAATAAAAATGTTAACAACTGTCACCCCTCCCCGCGATGGCGATGCTTACGTTTATTTCAGCTCTTAGTGTTTGTATGTGGGTGTTTTGATGGGAATGTGGATCTTTCAGATCAGTCTGAGAAGTACCTATGATCTCGTTCCACATTTTATTGTGTGTCGTGTAATGTTGGGTACTGGTCTCGCCCTCCCTCGGTCTTGGTCTCGACTTGGTCTCAGCCCCTAAAAGTCTTGGTCTTGTCCCGGTCTCGATAAACTCTGGTCTTGGTCTTGATTTGCTCTTGACTTGGTGTCGGTTTGGGCGGTCTCGACTACAACACTACTAAACAGTAACTTATATTGCTTGACCACAGAGAACATTTCTTGTGATGTTTATAGGGTGGCCCGATAAATAGGACAGGATGCAGCCTAATTTCACATTTTTCTTTACAGTATGTATTATTTTATTTTTCTGTATGAAGAACACTTTGCAAATCCAGTTGTGTTTGCTGAGATAACAGTATTTCAGAATAAAAAAACATTCTCTTCTTGTATTTGTGTGTTTTATATTTAAGTATGAAAACACAACAGGTACTGTACAGTATAAAGTGTAACCCTGAAAATGCAAAAGGCCTGCCGGCAAGATTATCACAGCAGTGTTTTCCACTCATCCCATTGTGCATGTGCATGTGCTTCTTTGAAATGTCTGTTCATTTAGTGCAAGGGTTTTTTGCAAGAGATTTCTATTTATTGGAGTTCAAATAATAATACAGTCAAAACTACAAATTGGGATTAGTGTACAGCACCATACTGTAATTGAGCAATAACATAGTGTAGTTTTACAGTAATGTTGTGGTTGTAATATTACTATAAACTGCTGTAACTATGATGATAATTTGCAATATCATGTTGTAATTTTACTGTACTATTGTCTGGTTACTTTAGAAACACAATACGTTACTGGGGTTTTCATGTATATTACTGTAAAATAGGCTAATTATTGTATACTGTGAATGCACTGCAATTTATTAGCCAATAAAGTGTTTTACAGTGTAGAGTTTTAATGAAAATGAGCCATGATTTCATGCATCTGCCCTTTGGCTCTTAAATAAACGGTGCACATAAACAATCGTGCATTTTAATTATGTGCAAAGATGTGTCTTGTTGTTGTTGTTTAAATTAGTTTGTTGTACATTTCATGATTTCTATCTGTCCTGCTTTGACCTTCGATGGTCACGTGGCATCTTATCCGGCATTTCTATTGGCCAATTCATATTTAGCCGGAGCGCTTAACAATACGGAAGTTAGACCCTCCGGGCGTTAAATTTTCTCGCGTTTGACAAAGCACGTCGATTTTTTTTTTAATATTTTGCAAGCAAACCTAAACAGTAACCAACACCTCGCCCTTTTTTTTTTTTTTTTAAAGTTGTATATGTGCGTGTTGTTTACGAGCCTTGCGGACTATTCTCGCGGAGGGATACACGGCGCTCCGGCGTGGAGCGAGATTTGAATCCCTGTCTGCTCCTTTTTATTTCTTTCGTTTTTATTTTACAGGAACATGTGTTGAGATATTAGGGGCCTTTTATGACACAGCAGCTTATGTGTCTTTTTATGTATATACATTTTAGCAGCCTGATACACCCTTGAGTTTACAAGGTAAGCGTTTAAACGTTACTTTCTGTCACTCAGTAACGTTACTGTTAGCTAACATCATGACAAACTAACCTACCACTAAACAACAATTAGCGTTAAGCTAGTTCTGTTTTATCCGAGCTGACAGTAGCCTGCGATCAAAACTGTAGCTGTTAACATGTTAGCGAAATATAAAGCTCACCATTCATCCAATAAACGCATTTATTGTTAACCAAATTTAGTACAAGCGTGATAATGGGGATAACGTTCTTCAGCTAACTGTATTAGCATCCTGCTAAAGTCAGGAGGAAAGTTTGCTTTGGGCATGAAGTTTTGTTCATGCCTAAATCACATTATTATTATTAGCTGTCATGGCGTACAAACATCATCCTTATTTGACTAATAATGTTATAAGCGAATACAGTTAGTATTTAAGTTACTGTCTACTTGTTCTTGAGGTTCAGCTGCTCCTGAATAATAAGATGTGTTTAAATGTTCTGTGCAGATGGCTACCGTGAAGATGAACACTGCTACCAGCACCGAGGGAGATCAGAAGGAGAAAATGTTGTCCCCCTCAGAAGAGGACCCCTCTTTGGTTTTAAATGAGACCTCGGCCCCCCTGAATTTCTCCGGCCTCACACCTCATCAGTTTGGCATCTCTGTCCAAAGTTTTACCCCAGCATCTTCATCAAACCGCAAAGGTGAGAGGACTGGTCCTACTTCGATGCTTCCATATACAGAGATTTATACTTCAGCTATCACTGGTAGAGACCATGAGTAGTGGTAGGCTGATTAATCTGGCATACCTGCACTCACAAGGCTGATATATCATCCTAAATGACAGCAGATGTAATCTAACACTATGAATGACTAGCGTTAAATATATATTGTAAGACTGTAGAGACTAATGCTGCTAAATTAGGTAACTTCTGGCAAACTGTCGTGCTCTGAAATCTACAGAAGAACCCAAAATATGTTTGTTTTATTCATTAATAAAGCTTCCATCTAAAACAGCACATCACTGGCTGAGATAACATGTATATTAGATTGTACTCTGCATGGAGTAATGCCACTATACATGATTTATCTTATCATATCAGCATTATAAATCGGCCATCGGCTGCCCTGTGCTATAAAAATATCGGCAACAGCCAGTGGAAAATCCATATCGTCGACCACTAACCTGCTATGTACAGACTGCAGGGTTCATTATTATCTATAGTATCAGACACACAAAGACTTAACTTGGGCGGGCCGGAAAGGTATAATTGGCGACTCACTGTAGTAGAAATGCAGAGAGTTGTTATCAATTACAAGACACTGACACTGTGGATATTTTACAAGCACTGAACATGTAAAGCAACAGTGAACACACCAGTGCAGATGTCATTCGGTTCCACGTTGGTTTCATTTTGATAGCTACTAGAAAAAGAAAATATACCGCCATGCTACATTCACAAATGTGATCAAAGTCTATAACAGATGCATTCTTCAGCACCACTGTTGCATAAAATCAGAGACATAAGACATCAAGGGGGAAGTTTGTATTTCCCAAATATAGCACCAATTGAGTTTTCCTGAAGTGGCGTTCTTCTCCCTCCTGCTCTAGATAAGTCTCGTCTAGCACAAATAAAGGCAAGGCGGAGGTCCAGCGTCGGTGTCCGGGGCTCCCCAGAGACAAACTCCCTCATCCGCTTCATGGCACAACAAAGGACGAAGACTCCTCCAACCCTCCAAACTCCAGAGGTGAGAGGCTTCTCGGGATCCAGTCGCATCATATCTGTCTGAACTCTACACTTGTTCATTTCGCTGTGAGATACTGAGATTTTTATTAAATAGTTATTTACTGTGAAGTGTGCCCTAGCTTCCCCCCTCTCTGTAATGCATGTTATAATAATTCATTTTAAAAAAAGAGTCATTATCTTCGTGTAGCGGCCCCTGTAAATACATCACATCAGCTTCAGTAACACAATTAACATATCCTGACGTGAGGGCAGACGGGCTATTATGTCTAACACGTGTAACACGCAGTTGTTTGTGTAGGATTACTGGTAAAGTGTCCAAATACAGACCTTACAAACAGGACTGCAGCCAGGAAGTGTTAATTTTGATATTAGCTCTATGCATCAACGTTGGTTTAATGCTGCAAACATAACAGAGAACTGTTACGTAGCTGTTTAAAAATAATAAATAAAAAAAGGCAATATTACAGACAGCGGGTTGCTCTGAAAATTCAAGCTTGACAGCCCTCGGCATGTGAATGAATGTTGCAGAAACTGCATTAAAACAAACGTCACATGTGTAGATCAGTTAGCCCGTGTGTTACACAGTGTATCATTATTATAAGAGGACAACTTCAATCTACACACAGAAGTTTTTGCAGCCTCGGGCAAGTAAGCAGGGTACAGAGCTTTTGGTACACACTTAAAACAAATGCGATAAAAACATTTGAAGCTTGATAAAAAAACTATACACCCGCCTAACCTGAGCAATGCATTTGCGTGGTCTGAAGTAAAGAGAGAAAAAATTGCCGTATCTGAGATAATTTAATTGCCCACTTTACAAGTTCTGACCATCCTGTGACTGATGTTTATCTCATCTGATTATTGTGGGAGAAAAATACTGCAATTAATGCACTTTAAACGTCAGTATTACTCAATGAAAAGAACTTGTATCGCTCTCAAGAACGCTGGACCCTCCCTGGCTTCTCTTTAACTTAATTAATAGTGTGATGGGAAATCCACAGGATTACCCAAATATATTACTCCACTAAACAAGCCTCGACAAGATCAATGTGAAAAGAAAGGTCAAACCGTGTGACAGTGTAATAATCCTTAAACCCTTGTTTCGACTGCTATGTTGAATATGTTAACACATGAATGAATATGTTAATGTTATAAAGTGACAGCCCTCAGAGAGCTTATTAAAGTGACACCTCACCAAAAAGAACGTGTCAGTCACAGTGTACTCTAACAGGACCGAGTCTCCGCGGCATAAGAAGCATGATGACATCCACTGATGCTTTTCAAATCACTTCTGCTCCATAATCCACATCTCTGCTGTTTTATTATTATTTTCAGTGTGTCCCAAAACAAAATATGCTTCAGTTCTTTAAAACATCTTAACAATAGAGTTTAACTTGGTATTGTTTTCTGATGCTGATGAAGCAGCTATTAGGATCAGTTGAGAAACACAGTGCCTTTTTAATTATGCATATAAATCTAGTTTAAATCTCTGACAAAACAATTTAGGATTAATGCTGGCTAAACACGAGAGGATAATTGGGATCGTTTGGGTCCAATTCCTCTGCTCCTCACCATCGTGGAGGTCTGAGGCGTGTGAGAACGCATTATCTGCCCAAATGATCTGTAGTGTGAGGGGTTTACAGACATCTAAAGGTCACAGACTGGATCAGAGGCTCCCTGATTTAGAACAGATTTGAAATTTATATATTTGATATATAAATAAATCTGCTGATTCCCTCCTCTCAGCCTCGAGTTTATCCACAGTTTGATTCTCTTCTTTTTGTTTTTCTGTGCAAAACATAGCACACACAAGTGCAGCCAGCTGCCTCCATGTTTGTTTCTGTCAAGTCACGTTTGATCATGCGAGTTTCTGTGAAATCTCAAGTCCCCGGGACCGCCACTGTGAAACCGTTGTGGTCCTGCGTCTGGACTTAACCATCTGGTGTGTACACTCTTAAGTTTAAAACATCTGTCCATTCTGTCGTTATGTTTGTGGTATCCCTTGTTTTTAAAAATTGGTTAAGATTTGAAAATCCTGTACTGTGAACATTAGCTTTTAAAAATACAACTTCCATAGGATTTCTGTCTGTCATTGCTTCAGATAACATGTTTCTAACTGGGGTGGGGGGCGGGGCTAAGCTAAGGGCATGAGTTGCTTAAAAGCTCATCAGCCATATGTTGGCAAAGCTATACATGTTTGGAAGACGGTGAGCACAAAATGGACAGTAGAAAAGTGCATTATGCTGCAGAAGTGGTCAAGAAGTTTCTCTGGACTGTTTTTCCACTGGGGAAACTACCAAGTCTGCAGGCGGTGAGTCTGATACTGAAGTGATACGTTTTGGGTCAAATTTCACTTGAAGGAAAGTAAAATATTCTTTTACACGTGTGAATGGTAATGAATATTCTCATGCATGAGACTTCCTGTGACTTTCCTGTTAGATGACGCACAGCTCAGCAAACCATAATATTCCTGGAGTGTGTGTGTGTGTGATAGATGTGCTGCCTCTTCGTAATACCACTTCAGTAATTTCTGATGTGTATGACCTGTCAAGATGCATCACTGAGCAGATATGTTTGTTTTTTGCCTTCTCAACTCTCAGCTTGTCAGAAGTAGCCCCTTCCTTCCCCGGGACATCTCCACACTGAGGCAGAAGATGGCCTCATTCCAGGGTCTGATGGATGTGGAGGAGAGTCAGGCCTGTGATCCAACGCCAAGGCAGGACAGCAGCACTGGAGGACGCATCAAGACAAGAGATTATCTGTCTGGTGAGGCCGCCTCATTGCCACAGGATTAATAGTTTCATTTCTCAACGAGGATCTATGCCAGTAGGATTTCTTTATGATGTCTGGAGGCACTGTTCAAAAGCAATGGATTAATGAATAGCACAGTAAAAGCCTGGCTCTGACAACATCTTACAGCAGTCATTTCTTCTGAGCTCGGGTCAGCTTTTTAAATGGGCCAGTTTCTGAGCTGTTTGTTGCTGAAGTGAGATTTTATCTCCACTCCTTTTGATCAGGTTTTTTTTTTTTAAAGCTGTATTTTGTATGATGTTGATTAGATATTTTTATTTAACTGAGGTATCCCCAAGTCCCATTTGTTTTTGTGTGTTTATATAACTTGCCTTTTCGATTGGTGGTTTTTGTTTTTCTTCCCTCTCAGATGGGAACAGCCGTGATGAAGGAGGGAAGGAGAACCACCCACCAAAGATGACGCCCATACCCAGCAAGAGGAGGCGCCTGGGCCCCTTAGAAGGCTGCGAGGTGGAGATTAGAGAGGCCAGCGCTCCTATCCTCCACTTCAGTTTGAAGGAGCAGGAGGTACACTCACCCTAACCGTGTACTTTTCTTGGCTGCTGTAAATAATTCAACTAAAAGCTTTTACCTCTCTGTACTTCCTGGCTTCCATTGAATCGGCGGATTATTTTTAACTCCTATGAATTGTAGATCTCAGGGCTACACAGAACTGTTTGACTGGAAGCACCCAAAAAGAGAAAAACAAGCAAACCAGATTTAATTTAAGAGTTTGGTATCGAGCTTTATTTATTTATCATTGCACCTTTTTGTCTTCTTCTACTTGTGTCTTGTGAAATGTGAGTTTTAAGTCTTCTGTATAACTCTTAAGTACCGAATCAGCACATTTGTATTTTATGAATCCACAGCCAGTAGTGTTGTTGTTCTTGTTGTTGTTGCACTGTGCAAAAGAATAACAGCAGTGGGAATTGTTTTAAACAAATCCACAGGAAGATGAAGATCCAGTAGCGCAGGTTGTGACACAAAGACCACTGCCATTCAGTAAGACTGGGGAGGAGGCCCAGGCTGTGCTCTTATCGCCACCACTTCATGTTGACTTTCAGCTCCAAGCCCGCTCCCCTTCTGCGAACCAACAGGTTAGGTTCATTCAGACTGCAACACACATGCATGTGCACACAAAAGTTAGGAGTGAATCACAGAGAAAAGTGTGTAGATTTAGAGTGATTCTGCTGTGACACACATGAGCTCCCGCTGTGATAGTGCCACTTGGCAAGATTTTCCTCTTGCAAACCACTTGAAGGCTTTTGTTAACCAGCAGCCACAAGAAATGTAGTTTTTGTCACTTAGGTCAGTGCTGACATTTTAAATGATGCAAAGGGGACACACACAAAGTGAGCTGCTGAGATAAATTGATTAATATCATTTTACACTCGGTGTCCTTCCAGATGATATGAACAGATATGTACACTAATACCAGATAAATTGCAACATCATTCACTCCTGAACCTGTTCTGTGAAGCTCCTTGAACTGCAGTCCAACCGAATGGAGGCTCTGATGTATTCTCTCTCAACAGGACGGAGTCTTTGAACTCCAAAGCCCCAGCCGACCACCTCCTGATGATCCCGCAGCCGCTTCATCAGACCGGCCTGCCGCCTCCTTCCGCATCCCCTCTCTTCCTTCGCTGCTGGAGATGATGCCCACAGGTAAACACACACTGAGTAACCGGCCTTTAATCTTGTTTTAACCCTGCCTTAGAGGCATGGTATATAGAGCTAAGCTTGATGCAGTGTATCCAGCCAGCATACCAGCAGAGTGTCAGTGCATCCAGCTTGAACACCAGGAGAGTGTTGAGGTTGTATTTTCAGAGAGAAAATTCAGTCAATTAACTGCATTTGAGTTTTCTGTGATTTCCTAACATCGTGTGTATTTCAACTACAAGGTGAGAGTGTTGGTGACTAACATGGGATGTTTTGCAATGTAGGGCTCACCACCATCACTATACCGCTGTCCCAGATTATAGATTGTTCATCGATGCTTTGTTTAATAAGTACTTTTTGTCTAAGGGGGGCTTTCACACAAAACGCACTAAACGGCCTTTAAACCCAAACGCACAGGTCCGAAAGAGTCCCGAGTTGGAGCCTGGTCACAGTTAGTGCGCTGCTCACCATCATCGGAGGCTGCGGGGTGGGGAACTCCGGTGTGGTTGGAGAATTACTAAGCTTGTCGATTAAACATGAGAGGCATAACTTAGTTTCATTTTCGTTGGCCAGCTTTTGAATTGAACCTCAAACTGGGAAATAGAAAGATGGACGCATTAATTGGTGTTTGAACTGTTTTGTATTGAGCGCTTACTGTGTAACACACTGTGGTGAACAGTGGTGAACCTAATTTCTAGTGTGAAAACATTATTTGGATGGTTCGGACTTTCAGACCATTTACAGGAAGTTCGGCGGTTACCGTGTGAACTGGAAACAAACAAATGAACGCAGAAATGCATTGAAATGAGGACACAATATATAAATCTCTCGTGACCGCTCATCTTTTCATACAGACTGCCATTATGGAAGCACCCTGCAGACGAAGAAGGATTGTTTGCTGTCTTCTCCTCCGTCATATAATGTTTGCACAACAAGGATGTTTATTGAACGAGCCTCGAGTAGGTGATAGGCTAGTTGGTGCTGCAGGTAGTATGGCCATAATAACAATACAGTTGCAACGATATTAAATGACACACAACGCATACAGCAGCAGAACGACGTGTAGTATCTTTACTAGAGCAGCTAACAAAGAGCTTCAGTTTAGAAGCTGTTAGCAAGTCAGACAAACCAAACCTATAAGTTAACTCACCCTGCGTTCACTATAAGGTCATTTTCTTCAATCAAGTTTCCCTCGGCGCCCTCATAAAAATTAAAATAGGACAAGACTACAGAGTGACTGAAAAATCTCGCTGTCTTGCGCCGTGACCCACACAAACCCACGTTGCATACTGCGCATGGGCGCCTGCTTCTGGGACAATGCTGCTAACTTTGGTTGATGCTGGACAGTTTTTGCTGTGAGTTTATAATAGCGCTGTAACCGAACCCGGTTATCGTGGTAATTAAAATGTGTACGGAAATAATAACAGTCGGGAATTTTACCACGGTTTACCATTAAACCGGCAACCTTTTCACGATAGTCTCTCTAAATCCTGTGGGGAAACACTGCATACAACGAAAAAAAATAACAATCAAAACATCTACTATTGTATCTATACACGCATGCAAAAGCACACTAACATTTCAACGCCTTCGTGCAGATAAAATACACTAGTGGAATGCCTGCTCATTTAAAACATTTAGTACATTCATCTTTAAAAACCTCTGAAATCAAGTATAACACCAAGAACCATGGGTACAATCTAAGAGGTTAAAGTAGCTTTACTCCCTTTCTATCCAGGAGAGGATAACGCTGCTAAGAAGAAGAAAAGGGTGCGTTTTGGGGGTCCACTCTCTCCTGAGTTCTTTGACAAGAACCTGCCCCCCAGCACCCCGTTACAGAAGGGTGGCACGCCGGCCCGAGCGCCCACCCCGGGTGGTAGCTCACAGCTGCGCTCGCTGCTGAAGACACCGCAGAGGAGTGAATCCCAGACACCACAAGCTCAGCCAGACTTCGGCAGCCCCACTGTGTTCGGCGCCTCACCCACGCTCGCAATGCCTCGCAACCGCAGAATACAGTCTGCGGGAGAGGATGGTGAAGAGGAGGCCGGAAAGGTAGACAATGTTCCAGGATTGTTTTAAGGCTGCTGATGTTTCTGTGACGGTAACATGGTTTTCATACTGCACTGTCCTAAAACAATGAAATTACCAGGATAATGTCAAACATCCAAGATTTCCTGCTGCATGGAAATGTGTTCCACAGTCAATATTTTTTCTCTTAGTATACTTAGAGACGAGCTTATGAGTTGTTGTCATGTAGTGATAACTGTATATTGCCAAGAACCATTTATCTGGTCTAGACTGTACATGTTACAGACTAGTCTGCACTGAACAACACTGTTTTTCTCTTATTTTCTTGTCATAGGCTGTTTTCACTTCAGTGGAGGAGATTGACTTTACAGGAACGACCGATACAGGTTGGTTAGTAGTGATGCACGATATGGATTTTTTTTTTCCCCCACAGATCCGGTAATTTCTTCACATTAGTTTTAATGCTTCGATGAAGAGATCACGTCTGCTTCGGTGGCTGTAGCTGAGCTAATTATCTTATCAGCTGCATCAAGAATAGTCAACATGTTTTCAATCAGAGCCCACTGGTCAGTACTTAAAGATTCAAGTAACTCAGTAAACTCCATATGCAGCCAGCGCTTCTGCTCCAGCAAACTCACACACAGCAGCCATCAGACCTGCATGGACAACACCTACACTCCGTTACTGCATCAATTATCAATAAATCTGTTCAAGCGTAAACACGTAGAAGGTGTTATTTTAATCTGCTCTGTCCTCAGTCGCTCATCCTCTGTTTTAAATTAGCACAGCTAACGTTAGCTTGGCAATTAGCCAAAAGTACAACAAGCTAAATTGAAAGCTGGCTGTCGGTAGTGTAGTCTGACGTTAACTTTGTTATGACTTGGCTCAAAAGGCCACAGCAAAAGAGAGGACGCACCACGGTAAATGTTTAACAAGAGATATTTAACTCTAAAGTTGCCATATTAAGACTTATGCAAATGTAAAGGTGATAAAGTATGAGGTATAAACATCAGTGGTTTGAGTCATGTCGGGGCAGGATGGTGGATGCATGGAAAATGTGTGTAAGGGTGTTGGAATGTGCGAGGAACAAAAACTACAACTAAAAGAGCATGTCAAGAAACCGAGGCAAAAGTGGAGCCTGGGGAGGGAAACGGGGTAGTCGGGTCTGTGACCCCAGCCCAGAAGCAGCATCCGCATCCTCCCTAAGAATGAGAATTAGGCGTTAAATATTCTCTACAGGGCTGCGGTCAAAGTCTTTTTTGCTTAGGAAGGTTCCTATCTGAGTGATGTGAACCGGACGTATTTCAGTGGCAGCCGTGATGAGAGCTGGTTGAATTCTCTAAATGATAATGAAAGGTGCTTCATTGCTTCCTGTCATATCTCCTTTAGCATAGGGTACACCGGAACCATCCTTTACGAAATGAAAGGAGATAATGCTGTTCCACGAGTCCTTGCGGCAGCAGCATTTAAAGCGACGCACATTCTCAAACTCAAACGATAAAATCCATTGACCACATTCAGCAAAATCCCTGCAAGACACACATTGTAATACTTGACACTCGGTGTCCTTTTTGTTTTGGCTGGTTTTCTTTTGGCTTTGCTGTAATCTGATACTACTTTCTACACAGTTTTATGTTTCAAATTGCTGAAATAGCCCCTGTTATATAAAGTGTTCCACAATAAAAACACAAATTTGCTCAGCACCTCCTCTCGCTTGTTCGCTCGCTCGCTCACTTGCTGTCTCTCTCCCGCTACAGTTTCACTGTCATTTTGTGGGAAACACTGTTTACATACAATAATTGGGATTCATGTTGATAATTATGGGTGGGCAGGAGGGTGAGTATGAGCAAACATTCTCAATGTGACAACCCTTTCCATTATATAGCGACTGGTACCCTACAGGCCTTTTTGCTATCTTTATTATGAAGTACTAATATATATTCCACCTTTTAGATGGCCTGCGTTAAAACACCACAGTATCAAAGATGCGGTTTTTTGTAGTCCATCTTCAGAAAATTGTAGTTTCATCACAGCAGGCCACGTCTGTAAAATCCGCTGTCGCATAATTACGTCGCTTGGAAAAGAGCAGTCGGATTCTCTTAAACCCGCTGTCATCTTTTCCTAAGTCCTTATGAATTTTTGACTTTTCGACCGCAGCCCAAGTGCCCAGAGTTACTGCAGTGAGTCTCAGCTCGGGGATAGAGATTGGCCACACCCACACATGACCCCACAAGGCGCCACTACTGTAAAGCTAAGTTTGCCACGTGGCTTAAAATTTGGAGATCTAAAACACGCAGGAATAAGGTCCAGGAGAAGGTTGGGAAACACTGGGCTAAATTATTATCATTATTAGTTTGAGTTATATTTATTGTCTCTAGCAGAATGTCGTAAATGTCTGTCTGTATGATAACATCTTTCCATTTGTTGCATTTTCAGAATGCATGTGGGACGCCCAGCCGTTGAATTTAAACGCCGCCTTCCACGAGGAGTCTCTTTCTCAGAGTCTGACAGGTGAACTGCAGTTTCATTGTCAGTTAACTTAATGTCTTAATCTGTCTTCTTCTCCACCTTCTCTTGTCTCCTGACACATCCCACTGTGTCGAGCTATAAGACGAAACAGAAATGACATTTCTGCTTGTTGTGTGTAGCACAAACTGCACAGGTTTGTGTAAAATGTATGTTTAGTCTGTGTTGGTTACCGTTTACTCTGCTAACCTACAGAATCAATGTTAATATTTCCTACAGCTGTCAGTTGTCATTTCAGCTGTCATACTTTTTTACATTTTCCTCAGAGAATCAACCCAGTGCAACCTCAACCATGAACCTCGAATGGAAGGAAGCTCCATCTCCAGCTCAATCCAGAAACCAAAAGAAAAAGGTCTGCAAACATTAAAGCTTTTATCTATTTATTTAATCTACTTTCTGGGATAGGTACATATTTATTCAGTGACCATCTGTTATTACTGTCCTCTGTAGATTCCCATACTGTGAAATCTACATTTGATTCACCTCAAACTTCTAAATCTTTTCCTTTACAGCCGAGACCAAAGGGTGAATCCACCAGTGAGGCTCCAGCTCGCTCCGGCAGTCAAAAGAGAAAGGTCTGCTATTTCCACAAACTGTGTTCAGCTTGCATGAATTAGTAGAAATCTCTACTTACCAGACCAGATTGTCGTTTTAATAATTTAGGGGTCATAACATGCTCCCATCTAATCTACTGTTTAATTCCATTGGATCTGAGTTAAGTCTCATCTGAGGATTTCCATTTTGAGTGTGTGAGAGAGAGTGTGTGGCAGAGAGACAGTCTATATAACGTATCTTCATGCCAACTCTTGTGTTCCCCCAGCAGCCAGAAGAGAGCGAACCTGTGAAGAGGTCGACACGCTCTGCTGCCAAGTCGGCCTCTGGGAAGATGAAGGTGAGTCGGCTGAGTCTGCTCGTTTGATTTCTCTTTACACCACTTCACTGAGGGATCTGGGAGGCAGTCGTGGAGCTGATAGCTGCACAATCTAACCACAGCGTTCTTTACCTGAGATGGGGAAAATAACTGTTTGTGTGTATGAAATATATGCGTCGGTGTTGCCCCTACATTTGACTATCTATAGCAACACCAGCACACACTTATCATGCTCACCACAGCTTTATAAATAATGGGAGTTCATTAAGTTGCATGAGTGGAGAGCCCGCCCTGCTGTCACAGATAATGGAGGCAGAAAGGTAAAGTGTGTGTGTGTGTGTGTTTTTATTCTAATAAATGCCATGAAAGCCAAACCAACAATATGTTAGTCTCAATACTTTCTGACTTCCCTACCCTGCCTCTGTTTTAGTTTTAGAAAACATAAATATTTTTGCCAAATATTAACTCCCCAACAAATTCAGTTTGAAATCTGAATTTGTTTTCAGTGGCTGATTTGGTACGCTAGTGTTAGCAGAGACGTTTTATAGAGGACACACGCCACAGGGGTTGTCCCTCCCCTCCCGCTATAAAGCCAATCATCTGCTTTTAACAGCTGAGTCAGGAAACAAATTTCAGCTAATTGGGGTGTTCCACTGACGTAAGGGTCTACCACGCATGCATGGTGGTAGTGACGCGTATAAAATAACCAGTGGGGGGGGGGACACTTTTTTAAAACCTTATTTTGGGGCAAAGTTGTCAAACTTTTTCAGCAATTTTTACCAGATTGTCCTGCTGATTCTATACATGCAGTTTTTGTGCCCCGGTGACCAGTTAAAGTAGAGTTATGGCTCTCTCCCCTTTTATTCAGATAGGTCTTGTTAGGCTCATTGACGTGGTGGAGCTCTACCTGCGCAGAGGAAGAAGAGATATCAGCCTGTGGGTGCACACAGTACTTGTTAGGAGGAAACATTCATTGGTTTTAGTGTTTTCATGGTATTTGTTGACCGAATGGAAAATGTAGAAAATCAGCAGATTTATCCTTTTAACCCATTCGGGTAAGATTAATTAATAAATAGGATAATCCAGATGAGGGCAGCTAATCAGAGTACCAAGAGCTGTACTGAAGCTCGCTATCTACACACATTGTAAGGAGTTTATCCAGTATGGCAGGGAGTATGTACTTGCAATAAATTCCCCTGTGCGTCAGACAAGTTGCCTGGACAGTCTGCAGTAGCTCACATTAAACAGTCCGTTTACTGAGCTTGAAGTGTCTGGTTCTTCTAACAGCTTTGTAGCTGCTTGTTGTTTGTTTTTTGTTTTTTTTGCCAAATTAGGTTAGCTGAATACCTTTTCAGTTCTGCCGTCTCACTGTGCAGATGGTAGGCCGAGCTGATGAAATGTGATTAAAGCCGTGTGTAAAACTCCCAGATCCATTGTGAAGCACATGGTGTCATCCAGAGGACGAACCAAACAGGAATTACTACCCACCTGAAACTGAAGTGGTACTTCTCAAAGGGTCCATCTTGATCAGAATAAATTTGAACACAATAATACGTCAGGGACCGGAAATGAAACACAAAAGCATATGCTAAATAAAATCACCCCAGATCCTGTGGAGAAGTAAATGCTGTAACGATGAAATGATAAATTTTATTATTTATTTATTCAGTAACCCACAATGAGCCTCAAACATGTACATGCTGAGGATGATATCAGAAGAGTCTGTAATAATCAATTAACATAATCACTTTCCCAGATAATCTGTAGTGTTGAATAGATGTAGAAGAAATAATCACCCTGCATCACAAGTGCTGACCAGCTAATAACCGATTGTCATGTCCGTACGAACCTTTCTAACATTGCGGACGGTCTGTCCACAGATGACCTCCGCTGCCGCACGCCGGTGGAACAAGGACGTTGACCGCTCCCTGTACGGCTCTCGGTCGTACGCCTCCAAGAACCCCGACCTGAGTCCCATCACGGAGAGGTTGTCCTCCGTCGGCCAGTCTCCAGCAGCACAGACGCCCTCTACGAGCTGCACAGGTAAACATGGAGGCAAAAGCTAACTTTATCTCATAGTAAGTAATAGTTAATTATATTAAATCTAAAATATCCGTATATGTGCGACCCTTCAAAGTGGTTGTCAGTGACTGTTTGTTTTCCTGAAATGTTAGGTCAGCAACAAGTGGTAGAAATAATCTTCCCTGATGTTGTTTTGTCCTCATTTCAACAGCCCCAAATCATGAGACCCCCTTGAACCCTGAAATGATTAATGACGCTAAAGCGACATGTGACCTCACTGTGACGAAGACAATGGAAGATCCTTCAGAAGACTCCGTCTCGCAATCATCTCGCAACTCCAGTAAAGAAAGCGCCACGGGGAGGCTTTCTGGGCCAAGGGCCAGAGGGAGAGGACTGAAGAAGAGGAAGGTCAGTGTTGCTGATGGTGACCTGTTCAGTGAGGGGACTGTGGACCAGACTGGAGGAAAGACCGAGGAGCACTGTGAAGACCAAACCACTACGAAGCCTGAGGCATCATGGGAAACCCCACTAACCCACACTGTACCTGAACAAGGAAGAGCTAACCCTGAACTTGAAACCCAGACTTCTGCAGACTCGGATGGAAAACTTGAATGTCATGGCAGTCTGGATCCACCCACCTCCGACCGCCCTCCTTCAGGTGAGGAATCCAACAACATTTTGAGTCTGCCGTTCGAGGGAGGACAGAGAAAAGCCAAGCGAGGCAGGAGGAGCTCTTTAATCCCCTCAGTCCCACAGGAGCAGGCGAGCCAGGCGGAGGATCACCAAACGAGCCGTGAAGTGGAGGAACAGGGACCCCAAGCAAACGACATGGGGTCAAGCTCTGATAGCCAGGAAGAGGAGGGCGTAGTCGGTTTGGACCTCGCACCCTGGCAGGCGGACTTTAATCTCGAGGATGTGTTCAAACCTGTCGTCACTAGAGGGCAACGCTCAGTACGCCGCAGCCTGAGAAACCGGATCAACGCAGAGCACAGCAGCAGCAGTGCAGGTCTCGCCTGGCTGCCTCGAACCTCCCCTGACTCCAGTAGAGACGCCCGCAGGAGGACCCGGGGCCGACGGCTCAGTGCTGCGCCACCCGCCCAACCTTTACTCCCCGAGGAGACGCAAGACGACGCTTCATGAGACTTACTATATGGGACATTGTGTGCTTATTTGGGTGAACTGAGATTAAAGGGGGGGGGTGATACATTCATTACCCTGTTTTCTTAAAATTAAATGGAATGATTTTGCGAAGAAACGGCCTGTAAATAATATTGATGCTTTTGTTCCCTTTGAATTATTAGTGCTGACCAGTAATTTGTAGCCCGCGCTTCCCTCCACTAACGAAGCCAGTCAATACGCTTGAGAGCCCAATCATCTCCGCTGACCACCTCCTAATCAATATCCAACCACTCAGCTGGTAATCACAGCGCATCTTCAGTCTCGCTCTGCAAAGTCACTGGATCGAGCATCTCCGAGTCAATATCTACTCTGGATAGATGAAGATGCGCTGTGATTCACCTTCACCGACGTGCCTCACACACAGAGAGAAATCAAATTAATAGGCTCACATAAATCTGTGTATTTGTGTTTGGAAAGGGTTTGTTTATAAACTCCTGACATACATGCGGATGTCCAGGAGAGGTCCCCGTCCCCTTGCATTATCTGAGCTTTTAATGAATGGTTTTAATACACTGTCAGTAATTAATAATAATAATAATAGCCAGTCAAACAGAAATCGGCTTAATGTGAAGTTAAGAAGATGTTAATGTGATCTCAGTGAGTTTCCTGACGTGTTTAAAATGTTCCAGACTTGGTTAAATGCTTTTGTTGCATGCAAAGACACTTAATTAGATCAAATTCAAGCTCATTCATCCAGACAATAAAACCGTCTCCACAAATGTGATGTTCCAGCTGTGTGGTCAGTTCGGTTCAAGTGCAGCAGCTTTTCCTTCCACATAAACCTGGACCTCTTTTGCCATAACAGGACGCATCGATACCTAAATGACCGTTCTGATCTACATTTTGAGCACAGCCAAATGTCTGGAAGTAAATTGACCTCTAACCTCAGATTCAAATCGCCTCCTCTTTGCTGGCTTCATCCATCTGTCAGAGCGGGATGGAGGGAGCTCTAACAAATTGAGTTTCAAATTCACTTCACATAGGAAAATTGGCTCCAGAATGATGCATGACTGTAATCTATCCATCACTGGGTAATTGACTCCCTCCTTTTACATCAAGTCAGTGTCACTTGGCTGAAGGACACCAGAGGGTTCTGGCTCCGAGCGTGTGCCAAGGTCTCTTCTGTATTGCAACTGGAAGACAAATGGACAGAATCATATAGTTGTGGGGTTGACGCAGTGGGGCTACTGTGCCATCTGGTGGTGGACCTGAGGAGCTGCAGTTCCCGGTTACTCATCTGTCAAGTTGATGGACTATGAAAGAAGAGTCACTGGAAGAGTCACGGGGAACTGATGTCGTCAGGAGGGGAAATAATTTAGTGGATGCACATTCATTTGTGTCAAAGACTTTTTGTTGGGTGCTACTGCTGAACAAGAATAACCTAAGGCTTGTGTGGGTTTAATTTTTTCATTTTTTTTTAAATCATGTGCCCACGTTGTGACCGTGTCTTTTCCCCACTCTGATTTTGAAACTTCTAACTGGCGGAGACTTTTGTTTTTATTGTATGAGCTTTCAGCCCAAGTGCTGCACCTCCTATACAAGTGGGTGTGAAGCCGAAGCGCCCCGTCCCCCCCGTCCCCTCCCTGGCAGAGGGGCATAGTGAAGACGGCTTAACACAAGAACAATGGGGTCCTTTGACCAAAAACGACGCCCCCAAGACATGTGGCCTCCTGTCACCGTGGCAACCCCCCATGGGACAGGGAGCGGGGCTGACAGCTGGAGAAGGAGGACTTGCAAAAATGAGAGTCCATTTCTTTCCACTGAAGCTCTATCTTTCCCTCTTGCTTTCTTTTATTTTTTTTTTTTTTCTTTTCTCCGGGGCCCTTATGAATGTGGGTTACATCTCATTTTACAGCTTCATGTGATTGACCTCACGGTGCTCGACTCGCCGCCTACGGCCCATCCAGCTCGCCCAGACAAAACGAGAGTTAAAGAGACGACAATAAATCGAGTCTCTATGGGGCTCTTGTTGCTGTCGCTAATAAGAGAGCATTGATCTCATTGACAAATACGGGGCTGAGCCACCAGATTTCACACTCACTGTACACTTGATTTTACGGCTCATTTTGAAAACGGATGAGCGCTCGCTGTACAGACACAAAGAGGCATAGGCAGTAATTATACTTCCAGCTTTAGAGACTTTTGTCTTTCAATTAGTTAATTAGTTGCTGAATAGTATTAAGTTGTCCCGCTGCCTCTGTCCTTTCTGTGCTGGGAGTGCTCTGTTGTTGAAGCTCGGAGGCGCGCTCTCTCGGCCCTGCACGGCTCTCCTGTGGAGCTGAAGACAGCAGGAGGAGGGCAACAAACAAAGGCAGGACAACAACAGGAGACCCTCTAGCTACTCTGTCTGGTTTTCTTCTGTCCCAGCGTGTCTGCGCGCTACAGCTGTGTCTGCCTCAAACAGCTGCCTCTACTCTAAGTGCTACTTTTCTTTTCAAACTCTTAAGTGTCTCATCACAGGCAGTCTCTTTACCAGTATTTTCTGCTGTAGTGGTAATTCCATGTTTTAGTTCAACTAATTTGATGATTTTGATGAGTTTTCAGCTGAATAAGGACTCGACCTTTTTATAACATCAGTAGAAAGAAATGTACAATATTTAAAGATCTAACAAGTTCTATTTATTGGCCTCCAACCTCCAATACAAAACCTTCTGCATCGCTGTAAAGAGCTGTGAATAAATGTTTTTTTTTAAGCCAGCTTTACTCAACATGGTACGTTTTTATGTGTAGCGTTTAACATCACTACATTTATTAAGGAGCTAGATCATAGACTGTAGACTCCCTTCAGACAAAGCTTGAGAAGAATGCACCTCCCCTAGTTTCCTAGATGTCTAGGGGATCGTTATTGTGTTATTTGATCCCATAGACGCTCAACACCTGAACAAAGATGGCCTAATAATGCTGTTTGACATAACTTCAGACTCCCAGGAATACATTAAAAAGAGTTACATCCTACAGCATGTTTTAGTTTCTGACTCTGGGGAGGTGGGAAAACAGTAATATTTCTCAAAACTGATCTCTTTGAAGCAACTCGCACACATTTAGGCTAACTACGGGGTCTCCTTTTGATAAACTAATGTAATATTCTTTCACTTTGATTTACTGAGTCTCCACTGAAACTGTTTGGGGCCCGCGTCCAACTTCGAAAACCTCTGGGCTGGGCTAGATCATTGGCATCCCTGTGCTGTCATAAAGGGTATCGTCAGGTCGAATTGTATCTGAGGTTGCCTCCCGTTTAGTGCAATACTTTTCAAGGGGAATTTATTTACACACGAGTGTCTGTTTTCAGGGGTTGAGGAGGACGACTGCACATGTGGGGGGGAGGAAAAGCTGTATGAAGCCTTCTGTGGCTCCAGAGCGAGCTGTGTGAAGTCTGATAGTGGTGTCAGCTGAGTCAGCGTTATTGGGACTAAATGAAAAACATCCGCGGCTGCGGAGCTGAAAAGAAGGATAACGGATGCCGTTCTTCCAAAAGATATTTTATTTGTGACAGGAAATGTCTTCATTGAGCTGTACATAAGGAGAGTGAGTTTGTTGTGTCCGTCCACTGCGTCTAAATGTGTGGTGGCTTTTACAAAGTGCTGTAGGTGTCTCGTGTTTCTGCATTATCTGTGAACTCATGCAGAGTGAGGCCAGAGGAGGAAAAGGAGACGACTAATTACTTCCTGTTTGTGTCAGGAAGCTACCGGATTTATGGTAAAATAGGACTTTTTTTCTCACACGGGCACTACCGACATTGTTGGTATTCTGGCCAAAAACAGATGAAAGAGGCAACTAATTATCTTGACTACAGGGAACATTATGTGCATATACTGTAAATGCAACATGGACAATGATGTATCTTTAAAAAGGGCATATACAGTTTGGCAGTCAGTCATCAACAGGTGCCTTATAGAAAACACAAATACAGACAATTGCATTTAAATGTAAGAGTAATCACATAGTGTATTTGACGATTCGTGGAGGGAGGTGTCTAAAAGGGCAAACAGTCCTGTCAGTTTTAAGTGTGGGGTGTTGCACTGGACACGGAGCGCTGCCCAGTAACATACCCGTACAAATCTCCAAAACATCCGGGCAAGTTCAAACTCGATTCGCTCGACTGCTACAGGTGAATGCCTTCAGAGGGTGGAAAAGTAGTGTTTGCCTGAACGTTAACTCTTCAGACGTGATGTCCGTGTTGTAGGAAACTTTAGATTTATCAGAAAGGTTTGGTAGCGTTGTGAAAAAAAAAAAAGATGATTTTACTCTTCAGTTAAAGCAGGACAGCAGATGTTTGACTTTACTTGATAAAACTATGAATGTTTAATGTAAAAACATCTTTATATAACAGAAAAAAGTTGTAATGATAAAGAACTTTTTTTTATTATTAGTTATTATCAATACTTTTGAGACATTTAACCCTATAGCTGCAGCCACTATAAGGAGTAGGAGCCATTTTTTAAATTCCTCACATTTACATTTCTCTTAACATATGTGGCCACGATTGGCTGGGTATTACATTACACTAGAATTTGTAGTTTGAATCACCAATGTTCTTGTCATTTGGCCTTTTTATCTCCACAGGGACAAGCTGAAACTGCACAAACCATGAAGGGAAGTTGATACTCAGTCCTCACATCAAGGATGTCCTGCTGAGTGTGAATCTGCTCGTGTATTCCCCATGTTGAGTTTCCTCCACATTCCTGAAACATGCATTCCCACTGGGCGTGGGTGTGAGCTGTCCCTTTTTGTCTGTGTGTTGTTTAACTGTGGTGGACTGGTGACCTGTCTAGGGTATTCCCCTCCCCTCTGCATGTTGCATGCTGGGGAAAGTTCCAGACCCACTCCCTCCCCGGTGTTTAGCAGGAATTGGGGGTGGGCGGGGGGGAGAACAAACCTCTACACTGCAGGCCTAAATCATAAATGCTCAATAACATAAAAAAATCTAGTCCATCTGAGACACGCTGGTCCTGGTCAGCTAAGCCGACATCATCGACATCAGGTCTCCAGAGAAAGGAGGCAGCCTGCCGTTACAACTGGAAAACAAGAAGTATTGCTGTTTCTTAAAGCCCTGAAGAGGAGCTCTAACTTCGATTCTGCTCAACTGTGTGAGAACTGAGCTGAAGGGCACTGGTTTGGCTCAGGGGCCTCAGAGATTTAACTGCAGAAGTGCTTAAAGAATCAGCTCTGGTAAAGAAAAAAATGCTGAGTTTCCTAGTGAACAGAGGCAGTGTCGATTCTGTCCTGACTGAAATATCGGATGGGGTTTGTGGTCACCAGAGGATGAATCCAGGTGACTGATGTTTGTTTATTTTTTAAGATTATTTTGGGGGGGGGCTTTTTTTTTCTTTACTTTATTGTATTTGAGAAACAGCTGGAGAGAGAGACAGGACATGTGGGTGCACGTGAGGTAACTGGCACCTGACATTTGTGGTTCTGAGTGAAACGTCTTGACAGCTACTGGATGGCTTGTCATAACATAACTTGCAGACATCCATGTTCCTGGGGATGAACTGTGATAACTTTGGTGTTACAATATAACTGTCGCATCATCATCCAGTTAAAATTTCTTAATGTCCAACACTTTGGTTAATGACCAAGTACCTGAAAAACAAATGAGGTTCTGATCAGCCTCAGCTGTGTTTAGTGCTAACCAGCAAATGTCAACATGCATAAACGCTAAACTAAGATGAAAAACATAGTAAATATTAAAACCTGATAAACGTCAGCATGTTGGCGCGCTAACCTTTAGCTTAAGATAGCCTCACAGAGCAGCTAGCATGGCTTTTTTTTTACAAGAGAAATAGTCCCTCTGAACGCTGCTGACAGTAAGGTCTGGTGATTATCCAGAGTAAAGCATTGTGTCCATTCACCTCCAGTGTGTTGCAGAGACTTGTAGGATCCCCAAACTGAAGAGCAGCCCTGCAGCTCCACGGGGACATCTTTTTCACACCCGAGCAGCATCCAGACTGTTTTGTGACTCAACATATTTTAGTGTTGGTTTTCATAACAAGCCTCCAGATCAGCTTCAGTGCTCATTGTCATAGAAATCTCTTGTTTTCTTTTCCAGGTTTTTCCTTTGATTCGTCACCCATCCGTCGATGTAGTGTAGATAGAGGAGACGGTTCAGTAGCTTTCTCCCAAGATGTCGGAGTGAAAAACAGAAACTCTCATGCGGAACCAAGCTGCTGTCTTTACACACACACTGTGGCACAGAATGATGATTTTAGAGGACAGAATCCTAGATCAGTTAAAATAAGCAGAGCACAAATACCCACCAGAATCAGAAATATCTATTACATCCAAGGCATTCAGAATTTCTAACATCCATGTGTGCATAGTAAACGTGACTGTGTAACTATTTTTGTGTTTTCTGTGTATTAATCCACTGAAACCCATCTCAGAGCCGGAGGTGACCTGATCAAGATCTGCAGTAGTTGGCTGGCTCCTCTGTGAGAAATGGGCCAGGCAGACGTGTGTCAGCCGTGATAAATGAGCAGGTGTTAAGTAAATGGAGTCATTATTGATGACCTCAGAGCTCCCTGTGTGTTGCCAGTATCAGTGATGACTTCCAGGCCCCCCCGATGAAGTAAAAGGGTATGTTGTGATTCTGCGGGTCAGGGAAGGACTCGGCCTCGGGGGGCCCGGCTGGAGTGTCTGCACACGGCGGGGTTAAGTTGAGTTACTTGGACTGATGACCTCAGAGGGGAAGTTCACTGCCACTGCAGCTCTGCGGCAGCGTCTGTGTACTTGCTCCTGTCGTGACGGTTAGAGCTGAAAGTTTATGCTTTTATGTAACTTGGGGTGAAAAAAGATGAAGCAACAACGATTCAAAGATACATGCTGGTACAGTTTGTGCAGGGTGGCATATCTTGAGGCTTTGCTTAAAAGGCTAGTGTGCTGTAAGAATACTAATTAGAATAAAAGTACAAACTAAGAGGGAAATATATATATATAAGATAACAAAACTGAGACTACAGCCATGCTACAGGCTATGTCAGGATGTTCTTATGTGCAGTGGTGCTTTGAGCTAAATGCTAGAGGTGTAAATTATGAAAATTTTGTTCCATTTTATTCAAAGATTAGTGGTCACTGACTGTATTCACTTCTTTCCAAGCATAACGAGCACATCACCTTTCAAATGCACTTCAGTTTGTATCAGTAAGTGCAAGAGCCTAAGTTAGTAGGCTTACGTTCACTATGTTGCTGGATCAGTTCAGTCCATAACTGAACCGATATAAGCTTTGCTGATAACTCAGCAGCTAACTATTTGTTATGACATCATGTTTCAGAACGTCATTCGTTTTGCAGGTCTTTGGCAGTTCAGACATGTGGTTAACATGAATGTTTGAATCAAATTTCATGCCAATGCAGCCCATAGTTGTTGAGATATTTCACTTAGGTCAACCTCATGGTGGCGCTAGAGGAAAAGTCAGAGGATCACCAAAGTCATGAAGGTTCATCATCTGGAAACCATGAATGTCTGCACAAAATGTTACGATGGTCCATCCTGTAGTTGTTTTAGTTGATATTTAGTGGTGGAAGAAGTATTCAAATGTTTTACTTAAGTGAAAGTAGCAGTATTACAATGTAAAAACACTCACATGAGTAAAAGTCCTATTCAATATCTTACCTAAGTAAAAGTATGAAAGTGAAGGTACTAAGAATGGCCCATTTCATTTATATTTTATAACTGAATTATAATTAGCGATGCACTAATGCGTTCATCATGTTAACGGTAGGAGTATTTTTAAATACTTTACATGCTTCAGAATGTATTAGTTGATTTATATTTTATATTAATAATCGAAATCTGCAAAGTAACTAGGAAATAAAGCTGGTCAGATAAATGCAGTGGAGTAATAAGTACTATATTTGCCTCCAAACTGTAGCATAAAGTGGAAATACTATATAGTATAAGTACCTCAAAATTAAATGCACCTAGTTACATTTCACCATTGGAAATATTTCAGTCTGGGCCAAAGTACAGATCAATTGTATTAATATATCCTCATGTAAGAGTTAAGTCAGCCAATAAAGTGGCTGAAACGTATCCCACATATAAAAAGGCTGGAAAACCAATTTGACATGAGTTTACACTTCACTCCGTCCCTGTAGGTGCCTGTTTCCAGGTGGGAAATGTGTGTGCGTGGAAACCCCCAGATGAATGAGGCGTGATATTATCATCCCTCTCAGCAGCAGTTTCAGTTGTCTGTCGCCATATGAAAAACACAGCGAGCCCTCTGTCACTGTCACCTGGGCCAGATACTGATACCCCCGAGGACTGAAGGTATTTATCCCCCCGAGCGTGATATGTATGCGTGTCACTTTGCTCCACGTCTCTCAGGATAATCTGTGATTTTAATTTACATCAATATGATTACATAACATGCGCCATCTGTTACCTCTCGGTAGCACAGGGGAAGACAAACATGCATATTTTTACACAGACAAGAATCTAATTATTCAATTAGGGACCATAGTAAATGAATAACTGATTCACCACAGTTTACATTACAACAACACGGATCATTACTGCCTCTGTAATGCAATTTAGTACGACTGTGGAGGACTCATCATTCATGGGAACGTACACTTCTATGCCCCTATTACCCCGCAGTAATCTGAAAGTGCTACCATTAATATAAATGACTGCAAACTGAATGGCTTTTAATACATACTGCATGGCTCATATTGATGAAATAAAGAAATCACATTCGTTCACTGGTTCCATTAACCAACAGATCCTTTTTGACATAAATCTCGCTCCTGACTCTTAATGAAGGTCTTCGTGTTCTGTTTGTGGTGTGAGAAAAACCATGTTGTGTGTAAGTGGAGCGCTTGGTAAAAAAAGGTGGGAGGGATGGAGGTGGGGGAGAAGTAGAGTAGACAAAGCCTGCTGAGCTCCAGAGGTTAAGTCCCCCCACCACCACCGCCACCGCCACCGCCAGGCCCACAGGAATGCGTGTGTGAGAGAGTCCTGCAGGCTGCATTGTTGTCTGTGGTGCATCCTGCTCTGCAAACACTGCAGAGCTGCTGTACTCTGAGACTCTGAGGCTGGGACTTGGGAAGGAGCCTGTAATGTGGGAGGTCTGGATACCAACAAGCCAAACAAGGCTTCATGTGATATAGCTGCTGTTTGTTGTGGCAAAGTGAAGAAAACCTCTGTGGAGCAGTTATTTAATTTCAGATGATATTTTTCAGTGCTTTGATGCTGTTAAAGCAGAGAGAACACAACAACCCTCCAGTCTTTTTTATTTCAATTATCATTTAATTTAATTTAACCATTTATTCTATTATCTTCCTCCCATCTTCAGTGTTTCCACTTTCACTGTCTATAGCTTCTGCTGGTGTAGTGCCTTGGAGTATAAGCAGAAAACTCTGCCACACAAACATTGGTGCATAACAAAGCAAAGCAAATGGCTCTTGTTACCATAGATGTGGGGATCTATATTTGAGGTATGAATGGAAGAAAGGGAGTGAATCTGAAATCCTACAATCCAAAATAAATTAAAGCTGCAAGCAGCGTTGGGCGGGCCCTCGCACTTGTAGCGCGTCCGCGCGTGAGCCGGCCGAGTTGCATATTCTGGAGCTCTGCCGGTGCGGCTGTGAATTTCCTACGCGGTTCCGACGCCGCATGAAGGTGCTATATGTCACTTCCTGTGTCCCCTATGTGGAGCTACATAGCACTTGCCGCTATGAATATAAATCGGTATTGGCGTGTAGATGTCTGCGGGGTGGGAGAGTTAACAAGCACGTAAAGTTTGTTTCAGATGTGACCATGTACACTGAACAATAATGTACACAAACAATAAAATAAATTCCTTGCCTTGTTGTTTATGTGTAGATACAGA
>NC_060170.1:33270638-33275688 GCF_021292245.1 Micropterus dolomieu
TCGTTAAAGTACGAAGTGTGTAAATCATCCAAAAATGGCCGTAAAATTCAAAATGGCCGACTTCCTGTTGACTTTAGGCTATGGGTTCTAGAGGCTTTTTTGTGCGTCTTGACATGATACATGTCCCCAGAAAATTTCGTAGATGTAGGTTGAACGTGAACGAGGGGCTAATTTTTTCCAATTTTCTAGGTGGCGCTAGCGAGTCATTTTGCAACGCCCATGTGCGAAACTTGTAGAATACGAAATTTTTCACCGGTTCTGACATGTTTGCAAATTTTGGTGAGTTTTCGAGTATGTTTAGGCCATGTCATTTGGGCCTACTTTGCAGAAAAAAGAAAAAAAAAAAAAAAAAAAAAAAAAAAAAAAAAAAAAAAAAAAAAAAAATATATAATCCGAGCAAATTCAATAGGGACCTCACACGGTCGTGCTCGGGCCCTAATAAGATCCCATATTCAGCTTTGATACTATTTGCCTTTCATGCCAGGAGTAAGATGAGACGATCGATGTTACTCTCATGTTTGGGCTTTAAATATGACACCTAGAGCCAGGTAGCTTTGCTTAGCATAAATTCTGGAAACAGTCTAACAAAATCCGCTTTCCAGCACCTGTGAAGCGCAGTAATTAACACGTTACGTCTCGTTTGTGTAATCTGTACATAAACTGTGGTGGCCTACTTCCTGGACTCTTCAGAATGTTTTTCACATTTTTACACTTCATACACGTTTACATTTAAGCAGATAGCTTAGCTTAGCGTAAAGACTGGGAACAGCTAGCCTAGCTCAATCCAAAGGTGACAAAATCTGCTCACCTGCAGTACCACAGCTTACAAATGAACACATCGTATCTTATTGGTTTAATCCATACAGAGAGTGGAAAAACAACAATTCAGGGTTTTATGGGGATTTATGTGTCGGACCATTCTTGAGTGGGACAACAAGTGGAGACTCCAGGATGTTACTGTTACAGACTTCCCCCTTTAGAACAGAGAGTTGTAGTTTTTACGCTTGTACAATAACATGAGCTTGAGAGCTGAGTTTTTTTTTTACCTCCATCGCTCCCAACTGCAGGCTACCCCCACCTGTTGCTGGTTCCAGTTTCATATTTACCGGACAGACATGAGAGTTTTGGACTTCCTACCTGACAAGAAGAAACAATCGTCTCATGATTTTCAAGTTCTACAGCATCTTTGCAGAACTGAATTTGAAATTTTCACTTTATTTCTGATATTTTGCTCCTGGATGGTTGGTCGTCTGGCTTCATGCATGTCGTTCTTCCTTCGTCGGTTGCGTGTTTGTCTATGAAAGTTTCTTGCTTTCAGGTCTTGATCTCAATGAGGCTAAATGAACATATAAAGTCACCTTTTGAATCCTGCCTTTAAAATAAGGAATAGATGTGTCAGGAGTTTTCAGTCACTTCAGCACTATCCATTACAGTGACTGGTTCCTCCTCTGCTGCTACTTAATCGAGTTAAAGTCAGACCTATTTGTGCATGTTAATGGCCTTGTCAGAGGCTTCTGCTTGAAATGTACTTACACTTACAACGACTGTTAACCACAGCAGGACAATTGACTTGTCAAACAGAGAAGTCCTCCACATTTCCCTTCATGCGTCCAAGTGTTCTCTGTGGCACTCTTAAGCACTTCTGGTTTGAAGTGAAGGAGGCGGTGTTTTCAGGGAGACTTCAGACAGGGGGAGTTGGAGGGAGGGCGAGAGGTGTGCCAACAAGCTGCACTTCACCTTCCAGCTGCTGTCTGTCCCTTTGGATTCGAGGCAGGGGAGGGAGCAGGGGCCGGAGGGAGGGAGGAGGGGTTTGGATAGTGGTGGGGCTCACTAGACGGGTGGGGGCACGCTCTTGGGCGGACAGGCCTTGGAAATTTCCGTTGTAAGTTTCAGCTCATTTCAGGATGGGAGGGGTTTGGAGTTGGAGTTAAGGTTGGTGGGGGGAGTGGTTGGGTTGGGGTTTGGGGACTTGGCAACCAGCCAGGCCCAGCAGGAAGCTTGCTAGTTTCACACGGACAAAAAAAGCAGCCCTGGACACTGCCTGGCTATCTGAGCGCGGCACTCCAGTCATCACCCGAAAAAACAGGAACACAGAAATGAGTTTTGCTCGGGTGGTGGCACAGATTGACTGCTGCCTACTCACAGCTGAACATTCATGCTCCCTTACTTCATGTTAACCAAGTTCCATCTGATCATGTTCTTATTCTGCACATCAATTCCCCTTGTATCCACCTGCATATTCTTCTATATATAGAAGTATCCAAAGGATTTAGTCGTGTGTCAAGTGGTCTTGTTTACTTGGAAACTGCCTCTTCAGCTGGACTCAATATGTAAACTTCCTCATCCACTGAATCTAAACAAGCAATCAATCAGATTCTATTTTAGGTACATTTCACAATCGGGGATCTGACATGTAACTGCAAAAAGATGTAGCATTAAAAACAAACAACTAGCCAAAACCCCCCACAATTAAAAATCTGTGGACAAAAAACAACAACAACAATAAAGCAAGCACGGTAAATGTAGCATGAAATGGGTTTTTTTACACTGAAAGGGATGCCGTAAGTTTATTTGGCTTGGCAACGGTCCAGATTTAGAACCGGAGGCAGGAAGAAGTGGAGCAGAGCAAGAGCCAGCAGGCCCGACAGCAGGCGTGGTGAGCAGGAGGTGCTGCCGTGCATCAGGTGGACGGGATGCGTGTGTGTGTGTGTCAGAGAGGGGAGGGGTTGCAGGGGGCAGGTGGACACTGGTGCGGCTTGCAGGGGGGCTCCGGGCCCCTGGCAGGTGGACGCTCAGAGAATAGAAATTAAAAAAAGGAGGGATTAAGGGGATGAAAGGAAGCTAAGGATTACTCGTCTCCTTTTCTCCACCGAAGATAGAATACAAGCCGAGGGTCTCATACCAAAACATCCATCTGCAGGGTGGGGGCAGAGTCTATTACCCAATGCAAATGGATTTTTAACCACATAGATCAGAAACTGTTCTGGAAACCAGCGTTCGGAATCGATTTTGAGTAAGATTTTCCTTTATGTAGTGTAGCAACAGTAAGTGAAAAGTCTTTGCCAGCATGTTTTAGGGACGCAGATAGCTATCATTTTTATCATTGATTAATCTATCTTTTATTTTTTAGATGACTGTAAAACAGCAATTAATAGCTGGAGCTCTTATTTGCTTAAAACACTGAACTCAGTCTGCCTTTATTTGGGACAGGCCTTTAATTCCCTTACCATGCCGGTAAATCGCATTGTTTCTGTAAAATTAACTAAACAAATGATCTAAGTTTAAGGGATCTAATAAAGTGAAACTTCTTCAAAAACCAGACCAGCCTTCTAACTGAGACCTGCGTTTATTTATCAAAACGTGTAGACTCACCAGACCAGTAAAAGGGACAGGCGTTTTGTGGTAATCAATCGTTTGACCAACAGTCTAAAGATATCTAATCTACAAAGGGAAAGCAGCAAATCCTCACTTGAGAGCTCACTTACTGGCATGTTGTATCACTTCAGTTTATTCCGCAGAAAAACTTAAACATGAAAACAATAAGTTGTGGTTTTTTTATCTTCTCATCTAAAAGCAAATAACGAAATCTCCAAACTGTGAAACCATTCCGTTAAACAGAATTGTTGCCCATTACTTTTCTGTAAATCAATGAATCGACTCATTGTTTCAGCTCTAGTATGTTTTCCTTGTTTGAATATACTTTCACGCAGCAAAATTAATTTTTTGTGCACAATTAGGTATGCTGTAATAGTTTAACTGTGTGTGTTTCTGTGTGGGGGAGAGTTCGCCTGTCCTTCGGGCTTGTGGGTAATAAGTGGCTACAATTTCTTCTTGTATAATCTTCTTTAATTCAACACCAAAAGGGCATGGCAGTACACACAGAACTTCACTCTGTTGTTGCAAAAAAAATTGTCGGCTCTTAGCCAAGGGGGAAAGAAATGGCTACTTGAATGTTACACATATAAATGAATAAATAATATAACAATATAAATGCCACAAATGATAATGACATAATTACTGCATGTAATAATAAACTTAAATTCTGCAAGTCCAACTAATTTTGTGGAATTACTTCTACTGAAACATTAATCTTACCACAGTATACTGTACAGTTTAATACGCAACATAAATTAGTATGATAAACTTAAGTCACACAGAAATATAATGTGTACCAGTGGTGGATGAAGTATTCAGTAACACCCCACTGTAAAAATACTGTAAGGAAAATAAGGAAAATGTACTTAAAGTATTAAAGTAAAGTATATCATTTCTCAATCCTCATGCATTAATGTAAAAGCAGGTTAGTAGTTAGTTGAGGTTGTACTATATGACTTTTTTTTTCATTATGGATTAATCTGCTGGTTGTTTCCTCAATTAATCGATTTTAAAAATTTGAAAATAGTGAGAAATGTCACAATTACCCAGAGCCCAAAGTGACACCTTCACAATGCTTGTTTTGTCAGTCCAAACCTCCAAATGATTAAGAATACATTAAATTAATCAAAAGGAAAAGCAGCAAGACTTCACATTTGTGACGCTGGAACCATGACATGTTTTTTCTTTAAAATGATTAAAATAGCGAATTAAATTTCTGTCAATCAACAAAGAAACTGTTTATCTGTAACAAAACATCAAATTTCTTAAACTCTTCATGTGTTTTGTGTGTAAAAATTTTACTTTGTAGAGTAAAGTAACTGAAGATGAATGTAGTGAAGTAAAAAGTACAATATCTCCCTCTGAGATGTGGTGGAGGAGAAGCAGAAGGTGGCATGAAAAGAAAATACTCAAGTAAAAGTACAAATACCTCAAATTTGTACTTGGGGAAATGTACTTGGTTACTGTTCACCACTCTTATAAAAGATGAGTGTTTGTAAATTAAGAACAGGTGAATTCACCCTCCTTTACTGCCCTCATTCCTGAAGTTGTTGTAGAAGTTGACAGCACTCACTTGGATTGTGTAAAAGTTGTGCCTCTGCTTGAAAATCAATATGATCTTATCAAAATAACAGTGAAATGACTCCCCACTCCTTCCTTCCGCCCTCACGACCTC
>NC_060170.1:33275788-33278284 GCF_021292245.1 Micropterus dolomieu
TTAATCAAAAGGAAAAGCAGCAAGACTTCACATTTGTGACGCTGGAACCATGACATGTTTTTTCTTTAAAATGATTAAAATAGCGAATTAAATTTCTGTCAATCAACAAAGAAACTGTTTATCTGTAACAAAACATCAAATTTCTTAAACTCTTCATGTGTTTTGTGTGTAAAAATTTTACTTTGTAGAGTAAAGTAACTGAAGATGAATGTAGTGAAGTAAAAAGTACAATATCTCCCTCTGAGATGTGGTGGAGGAGAAGCAGAAGGTGGCATGAAAAGAAAATACTCAAGTAAAAGTACAAATACCTCAAATTTGTACTTGGGGAAATGTACTTGGTTACTGTTCACCACTCTTATAAAAGATGAGTGTTTGTAAATTAAGAACAGGTGAATTCACCCTCCTTTACTGCCCTCATTCCTGAAGTTGTTGTAGAAGTTGACAGCACTCACTTGGATTGTGTAAAAGTTGTGCCTCTGCTTGAAAATCAATATGATCTTATCAAAATAACAGTGAAATGACTCCCCACTCCTTCCTTCCGCCCTCACGACCTCGCAGTTAGTTTCTGTTGCTGTGTGTAGATGAACATGGCCTCTGCAGTGGATTATAGCACACAACATTATTAATTCATGGCCGGGAACGATAGATGTGGTGCAGGCTTCTCCCGAGTATTGTCCATCTGTTCGCTGATGGCCTACTGTACACTAACGTAATATGTCAGTCCTCAGGAGGCGCACTAATAGCCGTTCATGTGTTAAAGCGTCACGCCATTTATCTGTGTAATAACACTATGCTGTTAATTATAATTATTTATTTGTCTTTGGAATGTGATTTATCTGTCCCCTGAACAAGTGCAAGGTAAACAACCAGCAAAGTGTGACCTTACTGGTTTTATTTGAGCGCAGCAGTGGTGACAGCAGTTCACCCTCTCACAAGACACCTCTAACATGGGAAAACCTCAGGTCTAATTGCTCCCTATAAGACACTCTATAATCCGTCTCTGAGGACTGCTGTACACGTCATTTTACACAAAGCTGCAGATAATTTAATTTCCACCGAGGGAGCTTTCAGCATTAGCCTATAATAGAAAAGGAAGATTGCTGCCAGATTTTCCAACACAAGTGCCTCTGTATAACCATGATCTTGAAATTGAAGCAGCAAAATCAGTTTTCCCTTTATTGATTGTTTTTCTTCTGAATAAGCAGAAGGCTGTAGGGCTTAAGTTGTTCGAACTTCCCCAAGGCAGATTCACAAACTGCAGGGCCAATAAGTAATACTTCATCAATACTTGTGCAGAACTGTGTGTGTTCTGAGCCATAATTAATATAGTCTCACTGTCAATGCTGTAGTTTATTGGGTTTTTTTACAACATATATTAGGTGTAAAAGTATTCATAATGTTCGCATATTCAGTGCAAATTACTTTTAACTTGAGCACGCTGCAGATTAAAATGCGCCTTTACATTATGTTGCTTCCATCTGTCAGCAGATGTTCTTTAAACATAAATTACAAGGGGAAAGTGTTCAGACTCTGCTGCACACAGTTTACATAATAATTTTTTTCGTTTGGTGGGAAGATAATACTCCGTTTCGCAGTCTGCCAAGCAAAGCCATCAGTAGAGTATTCTGCATAGACTCCTAATAACATGCTTTATTATCATGTACGGTAAGACTCCAGATAGCTCCACAGGGCAGCGTCTGATCACCTCCAGGGACCGGGTCTGCGTGGTTGGCTACTCATCTCCAGGTTAAAAAAAAACCACACAGCTCCTACAATAGACTGCAGTGTGGAGGGTGTCTCACTTTGATCTTTAAATACCCTCTAACGTTAAGGCACGCTCATTGGCTTTGATTTTTTATTTATTTTTTTCGTATAACTGCAGGGCAAAATGCAGACGCTCCCTTGAATCTTCCCCTCTATGTGGCTGCAGCAGCAGAGAATGCGAGAACACCTATCCCAGCTCTTTTTATTCCCCCCCCCCCTCCTGCCTCCTGCCTCCCGCCTCCCAACACCACCACCACCACCATCTGTCCCTTTCTTCCATTTCATGTGCTCAAGCAATATCCACACCCCTCTCATAGCAACAGCACAACGCCGCCGCCCCCCGCGCCTTGCGGTGGATTTTCTCTCTCCCTCCCTGGATCTTCGCCGCGCACCATGCAGACGGTCCCTTGGCCCTGCCTGACGGTTCAGTGTTCCCCCCTCCCCCACCAGCCGTGCTCCTGTTTCACTCAAAGATGGCGTCGGCTCTAGAACCCCTGGTCTGTGGCTGCATTTTTAGGCTTGTTGTTGTCTCCGTTTTGCACGGTTTTGGCACCTTCTCCTCGGCGGCTCGACACGAAATTCCGGTGAGTACCAGCGGAAGCCGGACGAGGTTGCGGGACGTGGTTTTTTATTTATTTTACACGGTCTGCTTTGCCCGAGCTTCCCTTGTGGAAACCAGAACCGGACCAGCTCGGGCTTTCTAGGGGGGGTGGGGGGGGGGGGGGGGACCGG
>NC_060170.1:33278304-33314005 GCF_021292245.1 Micropterus dolomieu
GACCGCGAGAGGTAGAGGGAAGAGCGGGGTACGGAGGGATGATGATCGCGGAGGTGGGTGGGGGGCACTGGGGAGGAGGAGGAGGGGGGAGCCGAGGCCTAGTAACTCCGCTCCAGCGGCCTTGTCTTCGCCGCACCGCAGGCTGCGTTAACGTTACGTGGGAGGGCGGTTGGTGGAGGGAGGAAGTCAGCGAGGTGGAGACCGCTTGTAGGGACGCGTCCAGCGGGCAGAGGCTCCTCGCACACACCGAAGCCTGAGCAGGAGGCCGCGGAACATGTAATACTGCAGAGCTGTGGTATCTAGCAGAGATGGCCGTCTGCAAGTTGCATTGTGCCTTTTTTTTTTTTTTTTTTTTTTAAAACAAGGCCGCGCTCTCCCGTTAAAATCTGAATGACATTCAAAATGCGATTGTTTTGCTGTGTTTGCTGTGATGGTTTGAGTTGTGTGAAATGTCGGCCTGGAGGGAGGGAGGGAGGGGGGAAATGTTTGTATTTTCTTTTTTAGCTGGAGCCGCTTGCTAACCTCTCGTTTCCTTTCTGTTTACGTTTTCGGGTTAGCGAGTAACGTTAGTAACACAATCGTAACGTTAGCTCGCGGGTTAGCTTCTAACGTTAGCTTGCTAAACAACAGCTGTTATTAGCGGGAAATGTTTGTTGTCAGATACTCGGCCGCGTTATATCCAACCAGCGGGTGTAAACAGCACCGCAGGAAACAGTTGCGTTAATTGAGTTAAAGCTTTGGGTTTTAGCTAGCCTCTCAGCTAATGTTTGCTAACGGTCTGTGTTTTGACTGCATCATGTTTACGTTAGCAACCCAACTAGCCAAACGGTCAACTTGCTAGTGCAGTTAATATTGATGGTGTTTACCTTTTTTTATATACCTCCATCGTTTTTTGATACATCTGTGCCATGTTCTAGTGGTTATGAGAGATATGATGATGTTACACCTGTTCTTAGACAATCCATGTGCTGCACTGGTTTTTAAAGTGATCTCCATGCAACACAGAACAGCAAGGTTGTTTACAAAGTAATACTAAAAGGCTGTTAGGAGGTTAAACATATCACTGATTGTTCCACTTTCTAATTTCCAGATTTGTTTGTGCTGCATGACCAAATATTATTGTACCCTCTAAGGGCATGCATGGTTTTGTTTATATCTGTGTGAGTGCACTGTATGGTGCAAATTCGACCCTGAAAACTTCTGCTTTTGTGTTTTCGCCTTTCTCTGCAAGGTTTCACTAACTCCTTTCTCTCTCTCTCTGTTTTCTTTTTTGTGTGTGTGTGTGTGTGCGCGCGCAGGGTTCCTCAGCTACCGTAGTGCAGTAGGCATGAAGGTGATCAGCCCTGGCTGCTCCCTGGGGTGAGATATCTGTTCCGTCCCAGAGCTGAGAAGCACCGACTGCTGGAAGAGTAAAAGACAGCGAGAGAGAAGGAGGAAGCGTGGATGCAGAAGAGAAGTCTGGATCTTGTCCACAGAAGACATATCTACTGTATTGCCCTCACCATTTTATCATTGGAACACTAATTTCAAGTCTTGGAGGCCGTGATCATCTTTCACAACTTACTTTGAGACATAGCTAGTTTGCTGGTGACAGGAAACTGACTGATCAGGTTTTATTGTCTGTGTATAGATATTTTTTGACAGGCAAAGTGGAAAAAACTTATTTTTGTCAAGATCTACTCTACCCTACCTTGTGTGCTGTGGGAGTTTACCTGCTACTGCTACTTCAGCCGCTCGCCCTGCTTCTCGCCAGGGACCTTCACCTGGCTAGGAGTGGGTGGTGGGTAGACTGCATTTTATCAGGTAGAGGATTGGCTCGGGGGGTTTATGCTATGGTCAGCTGCTCATTACCGTGCTGCTCATACTCAGCTTCTGAGGGACTCTCTGTGCGACCGCAGGACAAGGGTTAGTAAGCAGGCAGAGGGCAAAGAGGAAGAGGCGGCGGCGCTACGGCGCAGGCCAGGTGTTTCCTTGGAGTACAGTCCCTATTTATTGCGTGTGGTCATTGTGGTGAGGCCTCAGGGCCCCCACACACACTCAGACCGCAGCCATGGTGAAACTGGCCAACCCAATGTACACCCAATGGATCCTAGAGGCCATCAAGAAGGTGAAGAAGCAAAAGCAGCGACCATCAGAGGAACGCATCTGCAATGCTGTTTCCATGTCCCATGGCCTGGACCGCAAAACGGTTCTGGAGCAGTTAGAGCTTAGCGTCAAGGATGGTACCATCCTTAAGGTCACCAACAAAGGCCTCAACTCCTACAAGGACCCTGACAACCCTGGGCGTCTGGCTCTGCCCAAGCCCAAAGGGAGTGGCAGCTCTGGAGGAGGAGGCGGCGGAGGAGGAAGTGGAGGAGGCGGAGGAGGAGGAGGTGGTGGAGGCGGTGGCGGTGGCGGTGGCGGCGGCAGCGGCGGAGGCGTCGGCAGCAGCAGCAGTGGCGGTGGTAGCTCCCACTCCCATTCGACGAAGAAACCGGGACTCGACTGGAACAAGTTGATCAAGCGGGCATTGGAGGGGCTCCATGAGCCTGGTGGCTCTGGCTTAAAGAACATTGAACGCTTTCTCAAGTGCCAGGCTGATGTGGCAGCCTACCTGTCAGGCAGCGGCTCCATGGGGCCTGGCCTCTTCCACCAGCAACTGAGGGTGGCCCTAAAGAGAGCCGTGGCCCATGGGCGCGTGATCAAGCAGGGCCCTCTGTTCCAGCTCGTCAGCCGCAGCAGCTCCCTGGATGACGGGACCGGGACGGTGTCTCTAGAATCACTGCCACCTGTCCGGTTGCTGCCTCATGAGAAAGACAAGGTATCGTCTCTGCATCTACATCTTCCACAAACAAACATGTGACACTGTGTGGCTTCACCTCACGCTCACTGATGAAATACATCTGAAGAGACACCTGGTCACATTTATTATGGTCATTTGGATGTTGCTGATCACTGTTGATGCTTAAAGTTGTATTGTAAATACATCACATACGTAAAAAGCTAAATGGGTGTGAAGCACTTTGGTTTGTCAGCATCACATATGTCTGATAAGATCACTAATATCCGGTTGAAACAACAGCTGTAGTTGAGGCAATTGTGAGAAGAAATCTGATGTGCGCTTCAGTTAACTTTTTGGAGCAACAAAACAAAGTGTGAGTGCGATCTGTGAAAGTAACAGGAAACAAACACCCTGTCTCGGTCTTTTAGCTTTTCACACACTTCATTCATTCCCCTTGCACAATAGCTGCTGCACACCCAGAATTATTCAGATCAACTGGCAATACCCAAGATATTGTCTGTTTGTTCAAATTGGTCATGGCCTTCAAGGCTGTAATTTACTGCATACAGCACAGTAAGGTCTGTGTGAATGTTAGTTGTGAGTTTTCATCCATGTGGAGTAGTGGTTTACACCAGATAGCACATTGCAATTATTTATTATAAGTGGCTGAGAAGGACTGAGCAACATTTGTAAGATTTGTAAGACTGAGCATTTCTCCACAAACTACAGTGTGCATCTTTGGGTTTATGATGTTATCAATGTGTGTTGGGGAGACCAGGGGGATCAGGTCAGAATACATGTTAGGAAGACTTCAATAAACCCAGTAGGTCAGCGTTACATCACTTTGCTGGGTGGGTGGATGAGTGACAGATTCTCAGCTGTGTGTGTGCTGTGGTCCAAGCAAACAATACTAGAGCGAAGCTGGGTGGGTCGGTGTCTGGCTGGTCGGCAGGTTTTCAGCAGAGGAGGTGCAGGAAGAGGTCAGGGGAGCGAGTCATATAGCTTCCAGCCTCCTGCAGGGAGTGTGGACCAGCTGCAGGGCTGCTCCCTGTCAGGAGCCATCAGGAGATGGGAGGAAGAGAGGGAAGGGGAGGAACACAGAAGAGTGAGAGAGAGAGGTGGTGGTCTGTAGTGGTGCCAGAGGAAGAGGAGGCTTGTATGATGCAAGATACAGGCCTCTGTAACCAGAAGGAGAGAGAGAGAGAGACATAGAGGGAGAAGAAAGCGAGAGAGACAGAATGAGGGAGAGGCAGACATGCAGGCGACAGAGGAGAGAGGGAACACACCCACTTCTGTAACCTGATCAGAGAGAGCAGCCGGCTGCCGATCTCAACTTCCAAGGGCCAGGGACATGTACGCAAACAAAAACAAGCACATGAAACCAAACAACCCAATGCAAAGAGTGAAACACACAGACCTAAACACACACTGACACAAGAACACATAAGTTCTCATAAATGCTCTGCTTAAGATGCCTACAGACATGCAAATATACAATCTAACAACCAATATATAAATAACCCGACTCGAGCTGCGCGCTGCCGCCCGCCAGTGTTGTGGCCCATTGTTGGGTCATATGTCACCCAGGTTATCAGACAGTTCGTAGATCTTGAGGACGCTAAAGCGGCCCTAAACACTGTTTTGACTGGCTCCTGGCTTTATCTGGCCCCTTGTGGGTGTGTGTAACGCCCATACACACACATACACACACACACACACACACACATGCAGAGTTGGATTAGCCTAGAGAGCTGGCTGGAGTCACATGGAGTCTGCCTAACACAGTGACCTGCTTGGCTGCAGATGGCCTACGTCTTAAGACAAACAGAGATCAACGTCCTCCTCTCTGACTCAGCTGCAGATCGGCCTGCTACTCTGCCTCACAGAACCAAATAAAAAAAAAACAAGCAAAGTATTTTATACCTCCAGTGTTTCTACATAGGTGAATTACTTTTTTTATGTGACTCCATATTGTACCAGTAAGCTCCAAAAACTCTGTAAATTGAAACTGAACATTGGCAGAAAGTGAATTTAAGAACAAGGAATTTTTCTAAATGTTCGGTGAAAGATTATCTGCTTAAACGTGTGGACATGAAGAGGGAGGTTTTGTTATTTGTGCTTGTGCGTCTCGTGCAAGGAGAAGCTGCAGCAGAAATGAGGAATTTGACATTTGTGTCTGGCATTCACCCAAACCTGTTTACTCTTCTCCTATGCCTCTTCTTGTGATGTAGACTTCATACGTCTCTCCAGAGGATGCTACCTTATTGCTGCTTAATCACGTGTGTTTTGCGAACGACATCTTGATGGATATGTTGTCCAGTACCGAGTGGCGTATATGTGTCAAAGAGATAGTAACTGTGCACGACAAAGAGGGGTGTTGTGTGCTCACTCTTCCACTGACGCATCATTGCCATATTGCCCTGCATGATTGCTAACAGTTATGATTTCCCAAGGAAAGGGAGGGGGGTGGTGAAGGTGGTTTGGGGGTGGGAGAGAAATCAAAACAAATGGCTAAGCACTGGCTTTGACCCCATTTGTGGGGAGATTTGTGTACTCAACATGCTGGTGTTTGTGTCGGAGTGCTCCATTCAAACGGGATCCCATACCCTATTTCTGTCTCCCCCGTCTCACCCTAATAGGGTGCCATTGCCAGGTCATGAAGGGGGAGGTGAATGGGGGAGTGAAGTCAACCAGGGGTCATGGATATATAGATGGCAAACCTCATTGCCTCCCTGAGCGCCCGTTAGCAGTATGAGGCTCCGGCTATTAGGTGGGATGAGCTTGACGCTGAGCCTTTGTGTGTGTGTGTGTGTGTGTGTGTGTGTTTATGTGAGATGTTCATCCCGTCATAATAGGCAAGAGCAATCTCCCTGCCCCGCGATTGCCCTCTCCTCAACAGCTGGAGCGGGGTGAAGCAGAGTTCTTGACGTCGATGTGCAGTGTCACAGTGAGGACGTGTGAAAAAAAGTGACCCGTGAACAACACACACACACACACAGTCACACTTCTGCTCGTGCACGGTGCTGTGGTTGTGGTGATTTCCCTCCAAAAACTGACCCCGTAACAGGCGAGCGTACTGCAGCTAATGGCTCCTTTGCTGGTCGTGGTTGCAGAGCTGCTACATTAGGCAACTCTTATTATGAACCATAATGGATATATTTATCCACCGTAATTCCTTCCACTTTGCCGGTATTGGATCGACCCCCCGCCCGTCTGTCTCTAACACCACACACACTCTGCTTGTGATTTCTCAAGGTGAAGACATCGTGTATCATCGCTCGAAGGACCACGAATACAAACGACCGTCAGACATCGATTATATGCAACCTGCTTCTTCATCTTTCTTACTTCCCTTCCCATCCCCCCCCCCCCGCTGCTGCTACATCACGTTCGCTGGATGCATAGAAACATTCTCAGGTGTACCGCTACACCACAGGGATGCTGGGGAAGTTGGGTGCCATGAAAGGGTCTCCCATGACTATATTGTCAAACGTTTCTTGAATTTCAGATTTCGGACTGGTCCAGAGATTCTGTATTTCTGCCTCCATTTCCTTGGCAGGCATCTGTTGTTTCCATTTTGCCCGAAGCCTGGCCTCAGTCGATCCGTTATTGGTGCCTGTAGTTTAAAAAGGTTTGTTCCGCTCTCTGTTGGCAACCTCGCTGCTACCACACACCCAGTTCTTGTTTGACATTCAGCAGAGAAGTGGAAAGACTGCTGCATTAAGTAGACATTAAAAGAGTCAGTTCACACAAGTCATAATAAACATATTTTCTTTCCTTACCTTCTAGTGGGGTCTTGCCATTTTTGTTGTGTGTGACTATTGCCTCGCAGGGTTCAGCTGCCACCTCAAGTACAATCGTGGGGGAACAGAATTTCATTTGTGGTGCTCAAAGTAGTGAAAAATTACATTTGAAAAGTCGAGTCGAGTGTTGCAGAAACGGTGTCCCAGAGTTACTCGAGATAATCCACAGACCACAGTGTCAGCAGGACTATGTCTTTTGAAAATAATTAAGATTTAAAAACACTGTCCTGTAGTGTTTATACAGTGCCAGTGTTTCACGTGTGTGTGTTGCCTTAGCATCGGCCATCATTTGTCTTCTCGGTGAAGGTGTTCCAGTTCGACCCTACAGGCTGCAGAAGAACAACCTGGAACGGACGCTGCTAGCCACCAGTCTATAGAAACAGCATTAGGACTAGTGTCAGAGCCCAGAGGGAGCGTTTACCTTCAGCTCAGCAGAGACTGTGATGTGAATGGCATTTGGCACTGGGGAAAGTGTGAGCCCTTGCGTATGGCTAACCTCACCACCCCACAAATAGAGCCAATGTGTTGAGCAGCTGTGGAAGTGACGGCTGGAGCGCAGCCAGCCTCGCTCCGTTTGATGCAGCGATTTAGCTTCGTGCTCCCTGGCTAACCTCGATTTTAATGGAGGGTGATGCTTCGGGGAGGGGAGGGGAAGGGGGGCACGCCGGCCACAACACAAGGTCTTCCTCCGGCTGTTGTAGATGTCACATGGAAATGCAGACCGGTTAATTTAAAGTAATTTCCCACGTTTTCCAATGACGAACGTCCATTCGTGTGTGTGTGTGTGTGTGTGTGTGCTCTTTTGCAAAAATAAGGACATATCAAGGTTAGGGCTGGGCGATATGGCCAAAAATGTTGTCATGATAAAAATCATTCAACAAAGTAAACGTCAAATCATTACTACTTTCAAGTTTAAAGGCTGATTTTTGCACCTGAGTGAAAGTTGAAGAAACCAGATGGTTAATTCTGGTTTAATCTGAGGTAGAACATTAAAAACTGAGATGATAAAATCTTTTTTTTCCTCAACAAAATAAATATCTTAATAGAAAAAGTATGTCCCTGTTTGTTTGTGATTCAAATGAATTAAATCAAACATTTATTGAACATTTGTTATATTGTTATTTAAGAAAATTATATTGCGATAATTATCATTATTGGTTTATTGCCCAACCCTAATCAAGGTGCGTCTCTCATGACTTCACACCTGTGCGACTGATGGTGGCAAGTTACAAAACACAGAATCTCAGTTTAATAGAAAGAGGAGTCTTCAGGATTTGTAAATAACCCTGGTGTACCGTAATACCTTGATATACCCCCAACCCTGGTGTGTTTGTGTGTTGTCCTGTAACAGTGATCAATGAGTTTGTGTTGGAGGTGGGGGCGGCTATAAGGAGGGGGGGGGGGGGGGGGGGGGGGGGGGGGGGGGGGGGGGGGGGGGGGGGGGGGGGTCCTGAGATTGTGTTCCCATGTTAATGAGATCCTTGACTTGAGACGAGACAAGGACAACAGCACTGCTTTTCCCTTTTTCTCTCCAGCTGCCTTTTATCCTTCCTCCCCTCCTCTTCCTCCTCCATATCTCCTTCTCCTTTCGCCCTTCTTCCATTGTTCTCTCCTTCCTGTCTCACTCCCCTGTCCTCTGTCTTTGGATAACAGAAGAATGGTTTTAAAGGAGGGCCGCCAAACAAGTTTCCATAACCTATTATCTCCCCGTACAAGGCCTCAGACAGTGCTACATGTCACCTCGAGTATTGAATCCGACCATTTGAAGAGGAATTGAAGAAGTAGGCTAACACTTAAGCACACGGGTACAGAATATGGAGTGTGTTTGACATGGGGTGGGTGTGTCAGCTGGCTCACACCAGGCTGCCTTTACCTGTCCGTTACCTTTTTGAATGTGGGAGTGTATTTGCAGAAGAGCCTGTAACTAGCAGGACATGTTTACATGGCATTTCGAGTCTTCCCAGTTGATGCAGCTAGTTGCTAACAAGGCGTGTCTTTTTTTGGCTCAGGACAAACGTTTTGTTCCCGAATCCTCCTTAACGTTGGAGGGAAGGGGACTAAGAAGAGCACATGCCGAAGCATGAACACACAGGCTAAAAATAGACACACACATCTAAAGTCAAATGTCGACCATGACACTTAAATCAAACAGCCTTGTCGATGTGAGAAATTTCTAGAGCAACGCTGTGGCGTAAGAGCGGTGCTGGCAGCCAGCTGAGGTAGAAAAGGCTGAAGCAGGGAGGGGGGGGGAAAAAGCAGCTCTCAGGAGGAATTTGAGGATTGTGTTTCTCTGTTCCAATATCCCTGTCGTGGAGGGAGGATTAGCTTTTCATTTTTTAGTATCTGTTGGGGATTAATTTACAGTGGCAGCCAGCAACTGAAGCCTCACTGTAACACGCGTCTTTATACAAGGTGTGTGTTGGCTCGTGTTTGCCCGAGCGCTCACAGGGCGAGTAGGAGCAGTTGACCTCCTCCAGCGGGGAAAGGGTTAAGCGTCAGGAATGATTGAGGTGTTGGTCGCACGCAGGCTGCTGCAGATTTTCTCTCTTTCTTTACACTTTCCATTACCTCCGCTCTCTTGCCCTCTGGATTCTTATTTCTGTCCTCGCTCTGTTTTTTTTTTTTTTCTTCTTCTTCTTCGTGCTGCTGACTTCCGTTTTTCTCTTCACTGACTTTGCTGTGTTTTATTTTGCAGACCCGATGTAGTTATTTTCCTCATGCATTCAGATCATGCAGAGTTTAGTAATGATTTGTTTTGGAAGCTTACAGTATAATCCAATACATAATTATCATTTCATATAATTTTACTTGTGAGGATGTAAAATGGAGCCAGGTTAATACATTTATCTTCCTCTTTGTACCCTGCATGTCTCTGCCTCTCTCTTCACTGCTCATTCTTCACCACCCTCCTCTCTCTGTTTACCTCTTTCTTCCCTCACTGCCTCACTCCATACCTTTTGTTTCTCTTTCTCTTTCTGTCCCTGTGCGGTGAGGTGGGAGGATAGAGGGGGTAGTGGGGGAGTCGGAAGGAAATGAACCCAATAAATCAAGCTCTTGTCCCTGTCTCCTCCCTGCCAGGACCTGCTGCCTACCCAGCTCTCTGCAGCTATGTGCATGTTTACACTGTTAACACCATCTGCAGTGAATGCCATGTTGTTGTTTTTACCCTTTTTAAATAAATGATCGGATTGTCCTCTGTGGGTTGAAGTGCATGTTGTGACCTTAGGCGTTTACCTCCATACAAAGTTTTTTTCATGATTTTCCAACAACAGATTAGTATCGCAGCCACCACGTGTTTGCCCGAGAATAAACTCTTGCGTCTACCCGGTAAATTCACAGCGAGTAGTGATGGGAGTTATTATGTAAGTGCCAGTAGGGTTGGGTATCGAGAACCGGTTCCATGTTGGAACCTTGACAGAATTTCTAAGAACCGTGGATTTGTTAAGACACGTGCGTTTGGATTCTGCTTATCAGTTCCTAACTTTTTGCATATTTCAGCGATGCTCCTGATTGAACTGCAGTGAGGATTTTACAGTCCACAAAAAGTGTCTTTTATCTTCCAGGACCTGCTACCACGACATAACCTCACATCATTTGTTACGCAGTACGTCAACAAAGCGTGCAAGTCCTTCTGTTTCTATTCCTGGATCATGGCGGACGGCAGCAAACGCTCCAGAGTTTGGCTTTGCTCCACTAAAAAAAAAGAGAACGACACAGCAAAACCTTTAAGGAGGTTTGGTGCGAGGGAGGAAGCAGCAGCTCCGACATGACGAAGCATTTACTTTCACGCCGTGAATCTGAGGGAACGCGCCGTGTTCAATATGCTGCGCTCTCCCCAGATACAGCTAACTCTAACAGTAGCAACGTCTCGGGTACAAAACACAAGTGAGCTGACGTTCACCTTTCATACTGAAGGGAAACGAAGGAAGTCTACAAATCCCCAGAGACGCCCCTCTGGTACAGAGACTCCTTTCACTTTAGCCATGAAGGGGAAGATGAGCAGGGAGGAAGAGGATGAAGGTCACCGAGCGCTGACGAGATCTGTGGTGAAGGGATCGGAAGTTTCGAAAAGTAGAATCGGAATCAATAAAATCGAAACGATACCCAACCTTTTAGTCTGAGGACATGTTCAGCTCTTAAAAATAAACTTATTTTTATATTAGTGCTTTGCTGTTTCTGTTTCAGGCTAACATCCCCTTAAAAGCAGTGCTGCCAGCTGAGTGTTGTAGGACAATGGATCGCTTGTGTTACTGACCAGTGTTTAGGCTTCCACAAACTACAGCCTCATACATGAGTTGGATTAATTGAATTTTACAATGAAGATGCTTCTTTATGAGGCGTTTTTAACTATATATTGTTTCAAAGTATTAAAAGATTTGGCTTGATCTGCCTCAGGCCTTTTTTCTGATTTATTGTGTTGTGTGGATAATTAGTGGGATAAATAAGTGTCCCTGATTCTAATGAACAGAAAAACAGTAAGTCAGAGTGGAAAAACAAATCCAAAGTAAGCATAAATATAAAACGCAAAGACTGCTTTTAGTTTTTATCCCCTTGAAGTCAGTTTTAAGCTGAGAGAGCTGTGAAAGTGCTCAAGTTTTAGGAGGACTGGGAGAAATACTGAAGTCCTGAGATGGGTTGAAGTCTTGATTCTGGCTCGTCAGCTCCAGGACGTTGTTCTCAGGCTTTGGTTTTGGTCAGGCCTTGAGCCCTGTATTGGTTGAACCTTCCAGATGCACACCTCGATTACACATGATCTTCATTCAACCCAGTATGTGATGTCTGAAAACAGCCGGCTGCACCAGGGAGAACATAAGCACCTGGTTATCTTAGCTGTTTTATTTGTTTGTTTTTTCTTTTTTTTTTTTTTTTTGCGTTGTAAAATCTTTGCTTGCATCAATTTAAAGAGATTTGGTTTTGCTCGATGAGTTTTACAGGCACTTAAAATCACTAATATATCATTTAAAAACACAATCCAAGCTGTCCTGGCATTCAATGCTACCAAAATTAAGTACATTTGTGTGAGTTGTAAACATCACAGCCAAAGTATAAATCATTTTATGGTTAAATTGTGACCGTAAAACAAATTTGACATACTTATATGTGTTGGGTTCTGCTCAGCACAAACAGAATGTGTTGCTGAAACTGACTAGTTGTGTACTGTGAGGTAGCAGTAAGCCAACCCCTTCCCCTCAGGGCTTCTAGGCTCCAGAAACTTTCAAGGAGAGTCACCTCCCTCCTGCCCCCCCTGCTCCTGTTTGTGCCTGTGTGAAATGCACCTGCAGCGCTTCAGGGATGTGATTTCACAGCTTTATTGGACACACAATTCCCATTTGATATCTAACAACATGTAAAGTGTGAGCCTGCCTTTTGTTTTCCTGGACCTGGCTTAGGTAGCTGCTTGAGTGCACATCAAATAGGATGTTTTGGGTCTGCGTACACACCTGCTCACAGGGATTTGTGTTTTCGGGGACACACTAAAAGATTTATGCAGCCCCAGAACTGGATGTCTGATGGCATGTTTCAAAGTGGGGCACTGTGCACTGGCATTAAACTCCTCAGCCGGTACAATCAGAGGGGCTGAGTTACAGCTCTTTGATCAAACCACACAGGAATCAGCAGAGACACTGACACACGATGTCACATATATTATACAGACTCAGTGTGGCTCTCGTGCTCTTCATTATCCTAAACTCTCTGTTCACACATGCTTTACAGTGTCATTGTCTGCTCCTGGCTTGTTAATAGAAACAGCAGCAGTCATCCCCCGTGGCAGGTCACACACGGCCACTTTGTTGTTTTCATTTGTACAATTAAGCTGTTAAGTTGACTGACAGTCTCAACCGTCTCTCCTGTGTCCCCCCCCCCCGTGCTGTCCCTCTGCCAGCCGGTGGCGGAGCCCATCCCTATCTGCAGCTTCTGCCTGGGGACCAAGGAGCAGAATCGCGATAAGAGGCCGGAGGAGCTCATCTCCTGCGCAGACTGTGGCAACAGTGGTAAGTGTTGCTCTGTGACTCGGTAGACGCGACCACAGAGCAAGAGTATTGATGTGATTGGTTTAAATGAAATGCAGTTATCATGTAGTGTCATCATGTAATGCTAAACACACATCCTGAAGCTGTAAAAAAAAAAAACATTTAAGGAAGCTGAACACACTTCAAATGTCTCTCAAACTGAACTAGAACTAAATCTAGATTTTGATTACTTACTCTTCAACTGCTGTCAGTGGTCACATGTCAACTTTAATTAAACCTGCCTTCATCTCTTACTCTTCAAAATGACAGTTGAACTGCTTTCATTTGTTATTAACTGTGAGTTCAACAGATAATGGCACTTACTCTTAACTTTGACTTCATTTACGGCTCACACTCAAACTACTAATTCCACTGCTGTGAGCACACGCAGATTTTCTTTTTTCTAGTTCCTCCTAGAATTAATACTTTGCAGTGGTTTTGTTGTAGTGGTTATTTTTCTTTTGTCTCTTACCCCCCCTCAGTAGTAGGGATACACCGAATGTTCGGCCACCAAAATTAATCGGCCGAAAAAGCCTAAAAAGTCAAAAGACCCAATAAATTTTACAGAACAGTTACGTTGACATGTCGGCAGTGTGGAAGCATTTTAAAGTGTCCGAGAAAGACGCAAAAATCGCCGTTTGCAGACACTGGTGTGCTGAATTGTCTCCTAGCACATCCACTCAATCTGTGGATGACATTTTAGAAAAGGCAACAAACGGTCTGACCCGCTTTAAGTGTTTCTGAGTGTTTCTCCTAAATTTGGAGTGCACACGTATTCCAGCCTTTATGGTAACTGAAACAGACCAGAGCGAGCTGCCAGGCAGGTTAGCGACTTTATCCTGTCAGTTTCTCTCTTTACAAAGACAAGTGTTGCAGGATGAGAGTCCCACCTGAAGAGAGGCTGTGAAGTCTTCATGTTACACAATACGAGAACCACATACAACATTATTTATAAGACTTGATGAATTTAGCGCGAGGAGGAAACACATGTGACAACGTCCGGTTTTCAAAATAAGGCGTCTATACAGGATGGAAATAAGATTAATTGGATTATATTCACAGAAAGTATAAAACATATTACATGTGTCCATTAAAAGTAAACAGACTCATCTAATTTACTTTGCCGGACCCTCTCGGACCTCAGACCCCCCCACCATAGTCTCTCCAAATCCTGAGGGAAACACTGAGTAAAAAGAAAATTTTTACTATTTAATTTATGCAATGGTAAAAAATAAGTCAAAATAAATGTTGTTCGGAATTGGGAAATGTTTTTCATTAGCTTTGGCCAAGAATTTTCATTTCGGTGCATCCCTAATCAGGAGCCCTTGTTTAAACTTGAGTAAGATGAAAGGAAGATAATAATTGAATACAGAGACACTGACACTGGTCTATGTTTTCAGAACAAATAGTATATAATATTGTTTTTGTTACCAGGAGTTGTATTCTCGCTAAGGCCTGACGCTGCGGCGTGAAAGCAGAGGAGAGACTGTGTTCCTCCTCTTTCCTCAGTGGGGTTCACTCCCAGACAAGGTCGTCTTGTTTGCTGCTCTTCAAACAGAGCAAAAGCACAGCTCTGACAGATTGTCATTTATGTTTGAACACTCTTTATGCAGCCAGGTTTGATTCAGTGAGGGCTTTCAATTCCAAAAGGAATTTGTTCTTCCTCCTACAGTGATGCAAGTGGGTCAGGGCTGTCAGTCAGCAGCGACAAAAAAAAAAAAAAGTCTGTGACGTTGACGCACTTGTTTTTGAATGCGTGTCTTTCTACCTGCAGGCCACCCGTCCTGTCTCAAGTTCTCCCCAGAGCTCACGGCGCGAGTCAAGGCTCTGTGGTGGCAGTGCATCGAATGCAAGACTTGCAGCAGCTGTCAGGATCAAGGAAAGAATGCGGTGAGTGGATGAGCGAATATGGCGGACTGGCAGCCTGACGGTGTTTGTGAACACCCTCTTGTCTGCTTAAGTGTCAAAAAGAGATGCTGATAGACACATCTGTGCTCCTGCGATTGAGCTATTTTAGTCAGCCTCTGCACTATTTCGCTCTTTTCTCTTACTTGTTATTCAAATGTTTGTAGGGAGGTTTAACGTTGAGACGAGATGCAAGAATAAAATGGAAATAAGAAGTTGCTTAAACCAATCAGTGGTGGATAATTTCAAAGTATGGTTTACCTGTTTTGGATGGCAAACTCATAGTAATTCATTTTAATGCATCATTGTGCATGGAAATCTCATCAAAGAGAATGAGCTCAGGAGCTTTGATCAAACGCCCAAAACATTTTATCATCAAACAAAGTGCATCATACGCATCTAATTGGATATGGACTGACTGGCTCGTATTTGCCCAATATATTGTTCTTGCTTTCATGTATGTTTATCATATATAATGCCTCACTTTTGAGTTTGTCTGAAACGCGTCTAAAGCCTTTCATAATCATCGGTACTTGTGTGGGTCTTCTTTGCACAGGACAACATGTTGTTCTGCGACTCCTGTGACCGGGGCTTCCACATGGAGTGCTGTGATCCTCCCCTCACACGGATGCCAAAAGGTATCATCCGCTACCTCTTCATTGCCTCTTTACAGCCCCTCGTGAATTCAACTTGTACCTGTTCGACCTTTGACAGAGTACACAAAGCTCATACGTTACTAGTCTATATCACCATTATAGTCCCACTAAAGGGTTTCTCGAGTTGTTGCCGACAGCTCTTAACGCAGAAGAGCATATTGGTATCTGCACTGCAGTCTGTCTTGTCTAATCCGCCTCAGAGTATGTGAGCCTGTGCAATTGCTCTTTCTCTCCCAGGCATGTGGATTTGTCAAATCTGCCAACCCAGGAAAAAGGGAAAGAAGCTCTTACATGAAAAGGCAGCACAAATCAAACGGCGCTACAACGCACCGCTGGGACGGCCTAAGAACAGGTAAAGAAACGCCTTCAGCTAATGCCGTCGTCTTCGTCCTGCCTCGTCCTCAGCCCAGTGGAGAGCGAGATGCCATGTATCTGCTGCACCCGAGTGCAGACGAGCTACAGTGCTGCTCTCCAGAACTATTTCTCATCTCTATCCTATTTATCAGTGTCTATAGATAGATAGATAAAAACATAGTGTAGCTGTATTACCTCCTGACACAGTCTGAACCAGACTCCTCTCTTTCTCCGCAGGCCGGGGCGGCCCTTCAAGAAGCTGGGCGGGCGTGGTCGGCGGAAGCGCTCGGCCTCGGCCCACTCATCCTCCAGCTCCTCCTGCGAGGGTTACCCTGGTGACGACCGACTGCTTTTTTCGCTGCACGACGACGACGACCTGTCGCAGAGCAGCCTGCGCTTCAACAACAAGACCAAGGGCCTCATCGACGCCCTCACGAAGTTCTTCACGCCGTCGCCTGAGGGCCGCAAGGCGCGGCAGGAAGTGGTGGATTACTCACAGCAGTGCCGCATCCGAAAGAAATCCAGTCGCAAAGGAGACGGCGATGATAGGGGGGGTAAGGATTAGCTTTTTTTTCTGCTTATATACACAGCACTTCACTGCCACTGTAGGCTGCAGATAAACAGTTATTGTAAACTGTTCCAACTGTAAACAGTTTATAAAGTTCATGTATTTGACGCGGATATCAGAAAACTTTGGAAATCAGTGAGGAGTGATGCACATAAAGTGATTTTGAATGTGCTGGGTTGTGTTCAGTGAAAAGAGGCATATAGCAAAAAAAGAAATATTAATGAAGTGACTGTGAAAACATGAATTTTAACATCTCAAACTATTCCACAGCACAACTTGGCAATAGCTGCACTTTAGTGATCCATCAGCAACATTAAAAAAAACATACTGCATCTTCATGCGTCATCTCCCGATACATTTATCAGACTCTGTTAAGGCTTGTCAGCTTTGCTAACAAGCAGGTGTTACTGTGATGCGAGGACTGTGTTCTTTGTCCTGTTTTTTAAAAAATGATTCAGCTCTCATGCTTTCTTATTTGTAAATTGTAGAGCAGGGGTAAAACTGGTGTAGAATTTATGTCATTTTCTGCCTGAGAAATGTGTTGCTTATGCATCGAAAGAAATTGCTTTGTAATATGAAGTGGCCACCTGCAGTTCTATTTCCACTGAACTTTCCAACGCCAAAAAAAACACACGCGCAGAGTCTCAAGTGCAGCACAGTAGAAGAGAATAAATGTGACAGACGCATCAGGAGCATTCACTTAAAGTTTCACTATCGTTACAATGGATAAGCTGGTTCGTACAGGTTATTCAGTTTTGTGACAAATCCAGTTTGCCAGGTGCAAACCAGTTTACCCTACATATCCATAAAGAGCCACAGCAACCACAGTCTTTGAAAATATATGTGCATTAGAGGTGCGCCAAAAAATTTATACAGTTATATATCATCTTTCCATGATACTGTGTCGATATTCCAGCCCATCATATTGACACATGAAATAAAAAAGAAAAATAGCGCTTTGACAGTTAGCTCAATGCTAACATATAATGGAAATGTCCATTGCCATGCTAACGGACATTAGCATTGCGAACGAGAAAATATTTTAACACAAACTACGCATTTTGCTTCACATGCTGAACATCTGCAGTGACATACTTGGTATAATACTTCGTTCATATGTTTCCTGAGCTACTCTGCTGCTTCTGCACTGCACACTGACCAGCTACAGCAACCCTCAAGGGTCAAAACTCAAACTCAAAATTCCCAGTGGCCTAAAAATACAGCTACCACTAGGCGGAGAAAGGGCAGCACAATGTGTCAGTATAACGTGATGTACATATTAGACTTAGCTGGTACACAACAATTTTTATTTTCAGAAAAAAATTCAGTAAATATTTATAATAATTTTTCATAGTTACTCTGTAGTTCTGTAGTTTTAATTTACAGACAGAAAAATGTGTGCTGCAGAATTGTGCTGTTTCCTAACAGTTTGGATTTGCAGGAAATAAATAGAGTAAACTTTTTCTTGGCGTTTTATATTCATAGTTCGACAGAAATCGTGATGTATCATTTTAGGATAGCGATATATCGATTATCAGAGAATTGTTGTGTTGTGATGTTATCGTTATAGTGAGCCTGCGATTCCCACCCCTATTTTGCATCTGTGGTGATATGACCTCAGTATAGACATCCTTGATGCATCGGGGAAAACTCGCATGTGGTTGCACACAAATATGCACACGCGGTTCACATTCATTGTTTCACATGGAAGCTCAAATGAAGTGGGACATATTCTCCGAGGACTTCATGTCCTTTGTGTTTTGAGGCTAACTTTGAGTGAACTACTGTACAGGAAGTGTGCTGACGGAGCAAGGTGGCATTCATGACACGGGAAACTCTCCACATACATGTTGGTCTTTCACCCCCTGTGGTAACTTAGCAAAATCCCTCCTACTTTAGGAAGAAGACATTGTTTGATTATCAGGGTTTATTTGCAGGCACACCGTTGTCCGCAATCAATCAGCAGACATCTTGGCACTCTGTCGAGTAAGCTTCTCTCTAGATTTCCATTAATGTCAACTGTGTTTCAACCCCCAGACAATCAGGAAGGCAGCGACTGGCGTGACGAAGATGAGAAACTTCCTGGCCACGAGAACCTGACGGAAAAGGACATTGAATTGTTCAGACACATCCAGGAGCTGGCACTACAGGTACACAGAAAAACTGTTAAATGTGCTTAATGAACAGAAATGTGACAACGGAAAGGGAGGGGTCAAATGTTAGAGTGAGACAAGATGACCAGGCTGGAAGTCATCAGACATGATATTGTGTAAACACACGATGTGCAGCAGAGGAGCTAGATATCAGCGGTAAAGAGAATGTGGTCAGAAAGAGCAGAGTCAACAACTCTCAGGTTGTAAAAGATGAAGTCACTGGCTCAGATGTGGGATGTAGGATGTAGGTGGAGAAGTCAACGAGCTGTGAGAGACCGTTGTATTTGAGCAATGAAAGAAATGAGAGCCGTAGAACAGCTGCCAGATTGTAGCATGAATATTGAAGTCATCCATTACTATAGGTGCAGGGCCCGTGGGGTGAAATAGGATGAGGAGTGGAGGATTCAGTGAGGATTTAAGGCTTGGTTTTAAATGACCGGTAGATGCATATAGCTTCACTAGAAGGTAATTAAAGTGTTGTTGCTGAAAATGTACTCGAATTTTACATCCTGTTTGTGATGGATGATGCCACGTTGGTGTCAAAGAACATGGTATGTTTGATGGAGTGAACACCGAGCAGGGCAGCTTGTAATGTAATAGAGAGGAAAATGTAAATTGGCCGCACTTTTCACGCAGCGCAGCAGCAGATTGGCCAGAGAAGTGGGTGTTTGGCCAGCATCTCAGGAGTCATAAAAAACACCTTCCCTGATCCCGACTGGAATATTCACACCAGTGTTTGATGAAGGCACAGTAGTAAGCGTTAACGATGTGTGAAAAGCGCCAGTGTGATCATCCAGGCTGAGTACATGATCATCATAAATGGCAGGCAGGGATGTCCAAACTGGGCTTGTAAAATTCAGAGGCAGTGCAATTTACCAGCTCCGCTTAAAGCTCCATCGGCATGCTAGCAGCTAGCTATAGTAATAATAATAATTTTTGTGCGTTATGGACACCTATATCCTGGGCCAGAAGTCCCCGGTGTGTAATCTGTCTGCTTAATCTGCTGATCACTCCCAGTGGTAAACCCAGACTTGACCTTCCACCTCTCTCCCTGCCTTTCCTTCCTTCATCTTTGTTGCACACCCAAACAGAAAGTCGGGGTGACGGGTCCTCCAGACCCTCAGATGCGCTGTCCGTCAGTCATCGAGTTCGGCAAGTTTGAAATCCAGACGTGGTACTCGTCTCCCTACCCCCAGGAGTACAGCAGGTAAGCTAACGCACCATAATGAAGCACAACAGCATAATGAAGTCAGCCCACAGGCCTGCTCTTAGGCATAGAAATTACCACCAGCATAATGGAGCTCAATTATAAGGTTGTTTACAGAACCACCTACTTTGGCAGGTAACCAGCCAGAGCCAGGGAGTTAATTTGATTCTGATTTCCTGAGGGTGTATTCATTCCTCATTCATGTATGTAGCTGTTAAATAAAATCTGCCATACTATTCTTAGTATTTAAAAAGTTGTTTAAGCGAAAGACTAGTAACGCAGAATAAAATCTTACTGACCCCTTCAGAGCAAAAACATCTGTATTAACCCATAAAATGATCCCATTGGTTCCACGTATGGCTTTCTTTCAAAACAAAAGCTGTGAAAAGAGGCTGCAGTTAACAGTTATTTTCTCAAGTAATCGTGTAAAATATCACAAAAGAAAAAAGTTTCCCAAATTTATATTGCTTATTTTGTCTGACCTGATATTCAGTTAAGTATCGAAGAAGACTAAAGGGCTGTCCCCGACTAAGGATTATAGTCAACTGATAGTTGAATCATATGTGTGTTTGTGTGGCGATTGTGCACGGCGGGAGGGTTACACACAGTAGCTCCGCTTTAATCTTGAGAAGCTGCGAGCTGCAGTCTTTATTCGTTAGTCGCTGTGACTTACACTGTGCGTTTCCAGCTAATCTGAGGTTTATTATTGACCCTTTTCTCTCTGCTCGCCTGCCATAAACTGGTCTTGTGGCGAGTTTTGCGTGCATGCCGTGCAGCTGACAGCTGCATCCACGTGGGTCTATTTCAAGTAACTGTTTAAAACTAACTATATAATATTCTTTGTGTGGTTAATCAATGGTGATAAATGATCCGAACGTCCCGCGAGGTGCGGACAGCTCGGCACAACACCGGTGAAGCTGGGGCTCCGCAATGACCCCTCTTCCTTAAGGGTTAGGGTTACAATTTTATATTTATTCAAACACTTTAAAACATTCCTTTCATATTTTTATTCACATCATTATGTTTATTTATATTTCAATAGGCAGTATATTAACTTACTGGAAGAAACCTGGTAGTTCTGTGTAAAATCAGACATTGAGCCACCCCCGTATCGCCAAAATGGTATGATCCTTGTTTCATAACGCCGCTTCGAAGCTTCATCTGTGAGATTGACAGTCAAATCAGGCTCCGCCCATCGAAGCATCGAATCTTTGACCATTCAGGTTCAGCCCTAGAAGACTAAGAAAACCAGCAAATATCCACATCTGAGAGGCTGGAACCAGAGAATCGATTAAATGCCAAAGAATTAATCATCCAAATAGTTTCCAGATAAAAGTACTGTCGATCAACTAATCAGCTAATGGACTATTCATTTTAGCTGTAGCTCTGACATTTCATAACCATTCCTCCCATTTTCCTCCTTTCATTGTACTCGTCTTCCTGATCTCTTTCCAGACTACCCAAGCTCTACTTGTGTGAGTTCTGCCTGCGCTACATGAAGAGTCGCAGCATCCTCTACCAGCACATGAAGAAGTGCAACTGGTTCCACCCCCCTGCTAACGAGATCTACAGGAAGGACGATGTGTCTGTATTTGAGGTGAGGAACTGTTCAGAAAGAGGGACTGAATGATGATGATAGTTAATGAATGGAAAAAGGGACTAACGGGAGTTACTGATGGTGGCTGACGCTGTAACAGCGAGACGGCGGCGCTACAGCCACGTCCTTTTCCACTCATTTTGATTGAAGACTGGGAGTATATGCATAGTCGGAGATTAATCATATGCAAGGGGCTCCGATACTTTCCCACCAACTTTATTAACGTACACAACGTTGATCAGTCGATATCCTTATGGTGATTAAGTTTATTAGATTAGAAAGCTTCATTAATCCCCAGTGGGGAAACACAATTGCCACCAGATCACATCAAACAACATAAACAGAGCAGACACAAGAAATAAAAACAATACACCAATTAAAAGCTTTCTGAAGCCTGAGTCGAAATGACTGGTTCAAGAGTCACAAATATTCATTAGAAAATCAAATTGCTGTTGGAGTGGAAGACCGTCTGAGCTGTTTGGTAGAACACCAGGTCAACATCTTCAGTCAGCCACTAAAAGGAGCTACTAAGTAAAGATACTGTGGAGTGGCTGGTCTACAAGATCCGTGACGTTCTTTTAAGTTGGCACTTGTTCTGTTTTCTATGACGACCTCCAGTGGGTCAGTGGGTAAGGCCAGTCACAGAGCCCGCTTTTTTAATCAACTCACTGATCCTAGTTTTAACCTCCCCAGCAAAGCACAGCATTAAAAAAAAAAAAAAGAACACTGGCTATAACGGCTTTGTTAAAAAGGATAAAGCCTCGAGTGGGCCTTACACTGTCTTCTCTCAGTTCAGTTTACTATCAAGGCAAACACCAAGCTATTTAAAGGACTGGATAATTGACATAATTGACCCTCTTTTATTTATTTCATCAGGGGAGGTTATTAGTAAAGTAATTCATAATTACCATCTTACAGTCGCGCTGTTCTTCTGGATCTCTTAGCACAGCCGTAGACTATTAATATGGTGGGTTGTTGTCTGCAGGCCGTGGCCACTGTAGCTCCCGTTTCCCCGCTCTGCGCTTCATCCTCGCTCAGAGGAGAGCAGAGAGAACTGGCGAGCTGCCAATCTGAACCTCCCTCCTTCTCTTTTCTCTCTACAGCTCTTTGTTTCTCTCCTCCACCCTCTCTATCTGTCAGGCTCTCAGGAGACACTGCTGAGATCATTGCCCGACACTAACTTCGACTCCATTCACCTTCGCTTTGTTCCACAGCTCTCTGCCAGCAGCTTAAAAATGTACTTCTGGACTGTAGTGATTCTGTAGTGTCATTTAGGAGGCTTTCTGTCATTTTGTTGCACTGATGTGTTTCCTCAATAATCCCCCAACAGGTTGATGGGAATGTGAGCACAATCTACTGTCAGAACCTGTGTCTGCTGGCCAAGCTGTTCCTGGACCACAAAACGCTCTACTATGATGTGGAGCCCTTCCTTTTCTACGTCCTGACCCAGAATGACGGCAAAGGTTGCCACCTCGTGGGCTACTTCTCCAAGGTGAACCTCTTAACGTCATCCCTGTGCTGGATTTCAGTCCCTTTCGCCCTGCTGCCTCTCAGCGAAGTTACATTCAGTCTGAATTTTGTGTTTTCACATCACCACCACCACAATGCTTCCTACATTTCCAAGGGACACCTGACTCTGTAAATTGTACTCACCCTGCTTAAAGTTATTAAAACAACTATGTGAATTGAAATGGAGAGAAAAATATATTCAAATTAAATGAAAATGAAATGCATTGGCATCTCACCCCGCACGGCTGCATTCCTACAAACATTCAAATGCTCATGTTGTGTCCCAGATAAACACTGGGTGCTGTGAGCTCTGTTGCCCCTCTGTGGAGTTTGCAGTCGCAGGTGCTCCCATTAACATGCCACCACGCTGCCAAAACCCAGCAGTTAGTGAGCGGACGCTGCACCATCAACACCCTGCTGTACACCCACACAGGCCTGCTCTGTGATGTCGTTTCCATGATTTGCTTTCTAAACGGTGGAACGTGTCTGTGTCCTTCCCTCTTCTCCAGGAGAAGCACTGTCAACAGAAATACAACGTATCATGCATCATGATTCTTCCACAGTACCAGCGCAAGGGCTACGGGCGCTTTCTCATCGACTTCAGTAAGGGCATCAACCTTAAACTAAACACACACATTGGGAAATATATCTGCCGATAGTCCTTTTATTTTGGGACTCATGGTGTCTGTGTTCCTGCTTTGTTCCTCCCTTCCTGCAGGCTACTTATTGTCCAAGCGTGAGGGCCAGCCAGGATCTCCAGAGAAGCCTCTGTCGGACCTAGGCCGGCTGTCCTACATGGCGTACTGGCGCAGTGTGGTGCTGGAGTGTCTCCATGAGGTCCGCGACCGGCAGATCACCATAAGACAACTCAGCAAACTGACAGGAATCTGCCCACAGGACATCACCACCACCTTGCACAGCCTCAACATGCTGGAGCAGCGAGGGGACAGGTCAGACACGGGGCCGGCATACGCTTAGAAGTGCACAGCATTATTTAGTGCCATATTAAATGGGTCAAGGACGCACTTCACTTCACACTGTAGTCACAACTAGTTTGAAGTTCTTCCAGATTGCGCAGTGGTGAGCAGTCATATCTGCGGCCTTCCCTTCGACACCTTGCTCCGCTCGCTCAGCGCAGAGCAGCTCGGTCTCTTTGCCCGTCTGTGCCTCAGCAGCCTTCAGTGTTGATGTGCTAATAATCGTGATATGTAACCATTCAGATAGTGCTGTGTGCAGGACATTGAGCGTGACCACAGACAGAGAGAGGCGGCTACATTTTACTGATTCGAACTGTGAGTTTTGTGATCCGTTGCGCCCCTAGCTGCTGCCTTAATTATTTGACTCCTCATTTATTCTGGTTAAGCTCTTTAACACAGTGGTGTCATTATTAACAACTTTACTCATGTTGAAACCCTGGCATCGCTTTGTTTTAAATAAAATTCTAGATAAAGTTCTGACTTCTTTTTTTTTTTACACATTGCTGAGCTTCCTGCTGTGACTGTAATACACTGAAGGTAACAATGACATATTTCGACAGCCGTAGGATTGAAAGGGAACTGTGATGGGCTGTGTAATTAGTAGGGGTGTGACGAGATCTTGTGCCAAACTGCATCCGTCAAACGGTCTGCAGGAGATAACTTCCAGCGGATTAATAATGTAATGCACAGCAGGAAAGGGCATGTAGGCTTCTCATCAAATGATGACATTCTCGTTATATTCTGACTTTTTTCTGGACATGACAGAGATCACATATGTGGGAGAGACTCTGAATGTGCAGAAAGTTTTGAACATGAGCAGAAAAGCTGCTGAAACACAGGAGCTATTTAAGTCCTGGAGTTTATAACGAAATTAAAATGAATGCATTTATTAGGCAGGCAGAGGACATTTATAGGAATCACGTTTTCGGTCCATAATCACAGAGAGAATTACATGAACATGTTTCCGTTGTCAATGTGTGTATAAACTTTATTTAATGTGTGGTTTATAATGGACTGTGGTGACAATGTTTCACACTTGATGCTTACATTTCATGTTATCTGTCAGTGGCCAAGTCACAATAGCATAAGGTTTTACTGAATAATTAAGTAAATATAATTTCTTAATAAATATACCTGAAGAAACCTCATTTCTTGACTGGCCACTCTCTGCTGTCTCAGAAGAGACACCTTTTGTGCTGTGTCAGCCACCGTAGCTGTCCTACACTCTTTGAAAGGTCAGGGGGCAGTGGTAGACTGGACTGATGGTTGCAATTCACAACCCCCACCACTAGATGCCACTAAATCTTACACACTGAACTTTTAAACGACTCGGCACACCCCTAGTAATTAGCACTGTTTCAGTTTACGCCAGTGGCTATGTACTGTCGTTGTCTGACAGTATTGACCTGTGAAGCAGGGTTTTTGGGTAACAATGATGTGTAAAAAATCAGTGGTACCAACACCAACAGCACACACACCTTCATCTAATTTCTCTACGCTTGCATGTAGAAAAACGTGCACACAGAGTTATAAAGCTCCTGCGTCTTTCTGGTGTCAGGTTGGTCCTGGTGCGGAGGGAGAAGCTAGTGGTTAGCCACATGACTCGGCTCAAGGCGCGGCCGCGGCAGCTGGATGTCGACCCAGAGTGTCTCCGCTGGACTCCCGTCATTGTGACCAACACTGTGATCTCTGATGGAGATGATGACGACGATGAGGAGGATGACGAACCAGAGGAAGATAACCGCAAGGAGGTAAATACCTAGAATTTGTATTTGCTCTAAGTGGAGGTAATGGTAACGGATTTGTGTCGATTTAATTATTGATTTTATTTCACTTCATCTGTAAATAGATCAAACCAAGTCACAAGGCCCCACCACTGTCCTGGCACATGCGTCAAGGGAAGCAGAGGGACGAGGAGGAGGATGAAGAGGAAAGAAAGGGCTTTCTGGGGTTTCCCATTAGCCACAGCTCTCCTACTTCCACATCCACTCCCATTCGCTGTCCACCCCCAGTCCCAGATCCACCACGACCCCCTCCCCCAACAAATGGAGAACGCAGACCACGGGGACGCCCACCCAAAAACTGGCCGTGGGGCAAGGTGAAAGACGGCGCACGGGTGGGACGGCCACCTAAGATCCGCCCAGTGGAGGACGAGGACGATGAAGATGAGGAGAGAACAGAGGAAGGAAAAAGCACAGGCTCTACCAGCGGCCCCCCCTCCCTTTTCTCCCTCGACAGACAAACAGAGTCCCCAGCCTTTCACTCACTGGACATGGCTCGGCACCCCTCCATAACCCCCACAAGAAGAGGGCGGCCGCCGAGGAAAAAGAGAGGCCCTAAGCCCAGACTGATGGAAGGGCCCGGGGAGGGGCTGGCACAGCTTCCTGTGGTGTCCAGGTTAAACGAGTCCCCGCCCGTCAGGAAGAGCTGCTTCAGTGAAAGCAGTGAAGAGGAGGACGACGACGATGACGAAGATGACGAAGAGAGAGGGGCGTGCTCCCCACCCATCCTCACCAAGCCTGCCATGGGGCTCAAATGCAAGGTAAGAAACTAACGGTGTTCAGAAGTACTGATACAGAAATCATGTTTAAATCTCAGAGTTAAGATTGAGTAACGATCCATTTGTCTGCAGCACAAAAATTGAAAAAAGTTTAGCGTTCAGTTGAAGTTAAACCTGGATTTGTGTTCGTGCCATGAACTTATCATCTTGAATCTCAGTCTGGGTCTGTAGTTGTCATTTTAAAGTAAATGTCAAGTGCACACTTAATTCCCCGTCCTGTTTCTACCTAGAAGCCGCTGAGGAAGCGTCGATTTCGCCAGCGCAGCCACCCTCACAGCAGCGTGGTGACGGAGACGATTTCTGAGACCACAGAGGTGTTGGATGAGCCCTTTGTAGACTCAGATTCGGAGAGGCCTATGCCCAGGCTGGAGGAGGAGACCCCCCTGGGCCACCCACTGCACCGCTACCCCCCAGCCCGCTCTGCTCTGAGGTTGTCAGACCCAGCACCCAAAAGGGGCCGGCACTCCAACCTCACAGATTCGGAGGAAGACGGTGAGCAGACGGCAGGATGTAGTAAATACTGGTTTGTGTATACACAGTTAATCTAACGCAGTCTTATCTTCTTGCCTCCTCTCAGAGCTAACACCTGTGCTGAAGCCTGTGGCTGCTCTGCCAGCAGCTCCTTCACAGACCATGTCTGGCAACCCCGAGGTCCCAGTCAAGAAGAAGAAAGGCTGGCCCAAGGGAAAGAGCCGCAAACCACTGCACTGGAAGAAACGGGGACCTGGAAAACCACCTGCGACCGCAGACGGCCAGGCTCAAAGTGGGGATCCTCCACCCCCCAAAATCAAGATGAAGCCTGGGCGCAAGCCCCGGAGCTGGTACCTGCAGCGGGCTCAGGAGGAGGCGGAGAGGCAGGAGCAGGAAAGACGAAGGCTGTTGGAGCAGCAGCTGGGCAAAGATCCTCAGCTGCTCCAGACAGACGACCGCAACACGAAGCGAGTCTGCAGAACCAGCACCGACAGAGACGGCAAACACAAAGACTCTGATGAAGAAGATGACTATCTACCTAAGCCCGTTGAACAGAAGGTACCCAAGAGGCGAGGGAGACCGCCGAAGAACCGCGCCCTCTGCCAGCCACCACAGCCTGCCCCCAAACCGCCTCCCACCTCTGAGCCAGAGGAGGAAGAGGATGAGGAGGAGGAGACCGAAAGAGCCTGGGAGGAAGACAAACCCTGCCACCGTCCACCCTCCCGTCCCCTGCTGTCCCCTTCTTCCACCTCAGGGCCCCGGCCCCCACAGTCTCGGCCTCAGGATGCAGATATGGGTGACAGGGAAGAAGACGATGACGACGAGGAGAGGGAGGAAGAGGAATGTGGCAGCGGCGGCATCAGCAGGCGAGCAGCAGTCACACCGGGTTCAGGAAGCAGGCGCAGCGAAGACCATGATGCAGATGATGAAGGTGACGGACACTTGGAGGACAAGAGCAACAGCAGCAGTAAGAAGAGGAAAAGTCAGGAGTCTGAAGATGACGATGACGATGAAGATGAGGAGGAGGAGCCTGCCTCCCGTGCGAGCTCTCCTCCGGTCAAAGAAGAACCCCAAGGTGGAGAGGCTTTTTTAGACATGGAGAACAGCGTGGCCCGGGACTATGTCAGCAAGCAGGAGGAGGAAGAAGAGGAGGAGGAGGCTGAGGAGGAGGCGCAGGAGCCAAAATGTCGACCCTCCTCAGCCGACCCGCAGCAGGAGGAGAGGCGGCGCAGAGAGCAGGAGGAGTCGGCTGCGGCGGCTGCGGCAGTGGAAACGGTTACGGCCATGTCTGTTCCCTCTGAGCCCATGGAGCTCCAGCCTCTGCACTCGGATGACAAGGACGTCACGCTGTTGATGGAACCCCAACACACACATCCGCACTCCCACCCCCACCAGCACTCGGACTTCAAAGAGGAGCTGGGCCACCATCACCCACACCACCCTCATCACCACTCCAATGAGCTGGACCTGGAGACTATGCAGGCTGTCCAGTCCCTGACACAGGGGGAAGCCCAGGACGAAGAGACTGAACCCCAGCCACACCACGGGGCTTACCAGGACTGCGAGGAGACCCTAGCTGCCTGCCGGACCCTGCAGAGCTACAGTCACACAGGGGAGGCCGAGGAGGAGGCCCTGGCATTAGTGGAGGAGTGTGGGGCCTCCCAACACAGCAGCCCCCTCCCTAATCCCCCAGTGCCGCCCCTGCCCAGTCAATCTGTGCGCTCGGTAAATAGTCCAGGGTTGCCCTCGGGCATCATGGACACAACACCAGCAGGTCAGAGGGGAGGGACGCCGGGCCCCACCGGAACAGGGGGCAGTGGTGGTGGTGCTGGAGGGGGTTACACCCAGATCACACCGGAGCATCCCAGTTCTCTATCTGCCCCGTCCCAGCAGAACATGGAGACGTCGCCGATGATGGACGTGCCGTCTGTGTCCGACCACTCGCAGCAGGTGGTGGACAGCGGCTTCAGCGACCTCGGCAGCATAGAGAGCACGACGGAGAACTACGACAACCCCAGCAGCTATGACTCCACTATAGGCGGAGGGGGCAACGGGACCGGGAATGGTGGCAACGGAGGGGGAATGTCAGCTTCTGTAGTTGTAGGAGCTTCCACGGCTTCCTCGTCATCAGTCTCCTCTTCTTCAAGTTCGGCCACCCCGTCCTCCTCCCAGTCCAACAGCTGCTCCTTTGTGCCCGCCCCCAGCCTCACATCCTCCACAGGAACTGGAGGATCCCAACTAGCGATGGGCAGCTGTAGCCTCATCCAGCAAACAGGACCGGGGCCCAACAACGGACCAGGTGCCAGTAATGTAGGCAGTGCTGTGCCCCAGCCCCCGCCACCCCCACCGCCATCCAACACCCCCAGCTGCGGCATTAAGTCTCCTCAGAGCTGTGGTGTGATCGAGAGGCCGCCCAGCACCAACCAGCAGCAACAGCAGCAGCAGCAATCCCAAAAAAAGGTTCCTCAGCAGCAGCAACAAGCCCCCAACCCTCAGCCTCCTCCGTCAGCCCCACCACCGCAGCAACAACAGCAGGCCCTGTCCCAGTGTAGCATGGGTAATGGCTTCGCCTCCACACCCATGATCATGGAAATACCTGAGAGTGGAGGCGGAGGAGGAGGCCGCACCCTGTATGAGCGCATGGGTCAGGACTTTGGTACAGGGGGCTACCCCCAGCCCTCAGCAACCTTCAGCCTGGCCAAACTCCAGCAGCTCACCAACACCATCATGGACCCGCACGCCATGCCCTACTCTCATTCAGCCTCTGTCACTTCCTACGCCACCAGTGTTTCCCTCTCTAACCCCGGGCTGGCCCCGTCACCCCACACTTCCCTCCCTCAGGGCCAGCCCACTATGACCCCACCTCCTAACCTTAGCTCTGGCTCCATGAACTTGGGCTCCCTGCAGCTGCAATGCAACATGCCCACTACCAACATCGGTCTGGGACCCCCGCCTCACACGCAGCGGCTACAGGGCCAGATGGCCACAGTCAAAGGCCATATTTCCATCCGGTCCAAAGCCACTCAGCAGCTGGCCCCGGCCCCACACCAGCAGCAGCTCTATGGCCGCAGCTCAGGGGCGGTGACCATGCAGGGCACGCCGCGCACCTTGGCCGTGCAGCGCGGTATGATGCCAAACCTAATGCCCACGCCAGCGCCGTACAATTCCATGAACATGACGCCACTCAACGCCATGTCGGCCGGCTACCGAATGCCCCAACCCATGATGAACAGTGGTTATCACGGCAATTCCCCTTACATGAATCAGCCAGCTCAGTACCCCATGCAGATGCAGATGGGCATGATGGGAGGGCAGGGTTACCCGCAGCAGCCTATGCAGCCCAATCACCACGGCAACATGATGTACACTGGTCCCTCCCATCACAGCTACGCCGGTGTCCCAAAACAGTCACCTTACATGAGCAGATGAGCAGCTAAGAACTGACAAAGGACACCTGGGTCCAGAGCTGATACACGCTGTACTCTAAATGTCCATTACTCCTGTTCACCCTCCCTCCGGGGCCACGACAGGCACCAGGGGAGCGTAGGTGACCGGAGACAGAGAGGGTCTTTAGGTTTCCTGTTTTTCTATGTTGTCATTTTGTCCCTTTTTTTATTTGGGCTCGTTTCCCCGCCCCTCCCGGCCGGCCGCGTATGGGAGCAAGCCGGTAGGATTCCGGTTTTCGGCGTGTACATGGACCTCAGCCGTGCTGTGCTGCTCTAGGCCAGGCTTACACGGTCCTCAGTAACGTGGGTTCACCTTACAGAGGCGCGAGGAGTCTCCTCCTCCTCGGGAAGTGCAGGAGGAGAGTAGGGGAGGGCAACGATGACGAGGAAGATACACAGAGAAAGACAATACAGGAGAACCTCGCTTTGTCGTGACTGAATGAAAACAATGGTTACCTGAATATATTCAACCATGCACACAATCTTTTAAATGATATAGGAAGCCTTACCTTGAAAAAAAAGACAATGGAACTTTGTAGGCGGACTTTTGTTTTGTTAAACATAATGTTGAATCTTATTTTTGTTGTTGTTGTTTTTGTTGATTGTTTTTTGAAATACTCACGTGCAGTCCGACCTCTTATATGCTTTGGTCTTTATATGTGTGGCATTCTGAATTGGTGACACGCCCTCGTGCTCTCTCAGAAGTACCCGAGCGTCTCCGTGGCCGCTCGGTCGGACGGCTTTTCACCCAGTTCCAGAAAAGCAAAGGCGAGCCGGCGCCTCCGGAGTCTTGAGAGGTCGAGCTGTTTCCAGAGTCTCTTGTCTTCCCGGATGGACGGTGTTGTACCAAAAAAAGACACAGAAGAGACAAGAGCGTTACTGTCTTATGTCCATAAATGAAACAAGTAGCATTATTTTCCACTCTGAAACGTTTAGATGTAAATATTCTGGTACTTCCCAATATCCAACACACACACGCACACATACACTGGCTAGCTGTCTCCAGTTGGCGGCTAGCTCAGGAAAGTACAACATTCAGCTGTTCTTGTCCACACTCCACTGACAGACGGTGTACTTTTCAGCCTTTTTTTTAGCAGTTTAGGGAATGCAGAACAAACGGTGGGATTTCTGTTAAACTGCTTTAAGGAAAGTCAGTTAACTATAGCTGACCTCCTCTCCTTAAGTGTTAGCGGCCCAAAGAGGTCGAGGATTCTGCTTTTGAATGGTGTATTCTGTTAAAACTGTATATTTTTTTTTAATTTTCTTTTGTTTTTGTAATTGTATTTTTCTTTATTTCTGCAAAATTCTGCACTCTCATTGGCTAGAAACATGGCAGTATATAGACAGTTAGCCTTTGTGAAAGGTGTGCCTAAATGCCTGATCTAGTGCGTGGTTCGGCCCTCGCGTTAGAGGCACACTCGTACAAAAGCAGGGTCGGCGGTGAGTTAATTGTCGAGGTCCTTTTGGATACGGCGTTTGACTGGCTGGGGGCGGGGGGCGGAGGGGGGGAGAAACGGTTGATGTTGTCGCTCCATGTACCAGTATTCAAAGTCAAAAGAGGAGTTTTCGTTTTGTTACAGATCTGACATTGCATACTTTATTTGTGTGTATTGTTCTGTTCTGTTTTTTCGTTTTGTTTTTCTTTCTGAATTTTATCAGACTGGGCAGCTTTCTTTTATGACACAAGCTGACTCTTTTTGACTTTAGAAAACCTATTGTAGAGAAAATGTTTTTTCTATAATATAAAAAGGAAACTCTGACATTGATATTGGTACTGTCATTTTTTTCACTTCTGTTTCAGGAAAAAAAAAAAAAAACAATACATATTTTTTAGCTCGCCTCTTGGGTAATAATTACTAAGAAATTCAAAATTTAAAAAAATTACCACTCACTTTTAGTGACTTTAAGATGCCTTTAACCTCTCCATTCCATCTCATCTCTAGAGTTTTTCTATCTTTGTGTAGTATATTAATGCTATTTTAAACAAAAGGAATACAAATATCTAAAGGTCACTTGGCATTTTTCTCTTTTTTTTTTTTTTTTTTTTTTTTTACTTGTGTGTGTATAGGATGACTTCCTTACATTTAAGAGGCATGTAAAAAGGAGCTCAGTATATTTCTGTCTGTTTATATCGCTTCCCTTTTTGTATCCTTTGTAATTGTACATGTCGCGTTGTATGCTAAGAGAGAGCGCAAAATAAAGAGAGGAGTCACAGCTGGGCACACAGTGAAGGTTGATGTGCGCTCAGCGGCCTCAACTCTCTACTCTGTCCCTGTATGTATTTCCATTTATTCTGTTTTTTTTTCTTTCTTTCTTAGCAAGTACTTTCAAAGAACTCTGTACATTTTAACATAAAATGAAAATAAATTATGTTGAGCCATTCATGTTTTCCTTGAGCTTTTTAAAGTTTGCAGTTAAACTGAAGTAGTCGTCATTAGGGATGCACTGATCTGGTGTTTTTAAGTCCCGATACCAATACCTGGGCTTTGGGTATCGGCAGAGTACGTATCGGATACCTGTTTGTAATGAATGAGCTGTATTCCTCAGTCTGAATCGTGTTCTTCTGGAGGTGCTTGATTAAGTTGCTTGTGTTTTGCACATTAGGTACCCGACAAATTGTGACAACCTTTCATACAGCTGGAGTCAGGCTCTAGTCCTGCAAAACAAAAGCGTCAAAAGATTTTATTCCAAATTATGTTTTTTAATTAAATATTATTAAGTATTCTTCATAACTTTAATACTAAATAAACAACAAGCCATGTGTGATTAAAAAACAAACTTATGTAGTAGAGTTTATAACTCAAAAAGCTCTGCTCGTCGGTTTCATCAGGACCGTGTGGGTGAGATTAGGACTGGTAACGTAAGGAAACAACCCCACAAACTGCCGTCAAAAGCTGCTGAATACTGTTGAGGGTGTTGACCCCGTATCTCAAAGCGAGACGCTGGTTGAGAAAATTGATTTCAGGGTCTTTAAATTCTGCTATTTTCCACATTTTTCTCTTCAAAGTGTAACTTTAGTTGGGTAGCCAGATTCCTTTCCATTTTAAGAAATTCAGTTTCACACCACCTGTAATTAAATGATCGATTTGACTTCGGAGAGCGAACATTGGTAATGGATGTCATGGCATTAGCGCAGTCACTTCTGGGATTGCTTTGACCACTTGTGTCCAGTAGGTGTCCCTGTAGAATGACGTGGTGTTGACTGGACTGATTGCTCTGCAGGTCCTTGGTAAAAGCTGTGTCCCACACTTCAGGATACGCCAGAAGATGCAGTAACTCATCACTGTCTACTAGTTTTATGTTCTTCTAACACACAAACGGAAGACCATGCAGATTTGGAATAGGGGCGGGGGGGGGGGGTCTGAGTGCTTTACTCACCTGTGTGTCAGTACTGTGTATTGTTGATAGTGTTTTCAGAATCAACGCTAGTCCACAGAGATTCAGCTTTAGGATCATAACTGATGGAAAAGACTATGAACTGGCATAATCACCTCAACCTCAATTCAGTATTTTGTACTGATCTCTGCGCTCGTCTGCTCCACTGACATTTACCGTCAGGATTTATCAGTATTCCTGAGGGGAAATTCTTGCGTTACAGTTCAGCATGCTGCCAATCAAGGGCAGAAAATATTGTATGAATAGGAGTGTGGAAAAATGTACAATATTCTACAGTACATGACAGAAGAGTAGTGATAATGTTGAGAGCTGGATTTAAATCCTCATAAATTGCAGCAGAATAAAGTACTGCAATTTGAAGTCCCAGTTTAATAACCAAAGAGTCAAAGTGTCTGACGCTGGAGGGGTTAAAGAGTTTGATGGCCACAGGCAGGAATGACTGGATGAGGCTTGCAACGGTTGAAGCTGAGGGTGAGATTTCCCACAATGCCATTGTCTGCATTTGTGTTTGTCTTCTGGGCGTGGAACAAAGGTGGAGCTGCAGACGGAGAACTCGCAGACAACAGAACAAACATTAATTTTGCACCCAGTCTTCAGTCAGTCTTATTATGTTTGAGAAGCTCTTAAAAAGACAAATAGAGCTCTACCGGTCGATGCTCTTTAGCAGCTTCTGAATCATGTCAGCAGCGACGAGGTGGAAGGTTGTGACACTGGTAGCTGCCACATACCAAATAAAGTATTATCAGTTTGTAAAGCCGGTTTTTCATATTTATTTACTTATGTGTGACACAATGAAAGAGTACGTTTGAATTAGTGTAATTAATTTTCAACAAAGGAAATGTTTTAGTATGTAACACAGAAACAGGATTCATCTATTTGGGTTATTTCATTATGCATTAAATAAGTATGACTCAGGCAGCAAGATGTTTAATGACTTGTATGCTACAGATTAACTGTGGAAAGCAATTTGTACTCTAAACACTGCAGTATTACTGTCAGTAAAGTTTTCAGTGGTGGAAAGTAACTACAGTAAGTACATTTACTCAAGTACTGGCCTTCAATACAGTACAGGTATATGTGCTTTACTTGAGTATTTCCATTTTATCCTACTTTCCCCTTCGGCTCCACTACATCTGAGATGAAATATTTTAGGGTTTTTACTGCACTTCATGTACGTGACAGCTTTAGTTACTTTGCAGATTCAGATGAATGATACAAAATATTACCATCAGTATGATAATATTGAACATTTTGAATGCAGGACATTTATAGTATTTATACACTGTGGTATTTCTACATTTACTTAAGTAACATTTTGAATGCAGGACATTTATAGTATTTATACACTGTGGTATTTCTACATTTACTTAAGTAACATTTTGAATGCAGGACATTTGCTTGTAAAAGAGTACTTCTACACTTTGATAATATTACTTTTACTTATTTAGGCCTAATACTTTTAATACGGGACATTTACTTGTAACAGAGTATTTATATCTACTTCTACTAAAGTAACATTTTGAATGCAGGACATTTATAGTATTTCTACACTGTGGTATTTGTACTTTTACTTAATTAACATTTTGAATACAGGGCATTTTGCCTACTTTTAACAGAGTATTTCTTCACTGTGGTACTTTTACTTAAGTAACATTGAATACGGGACATTTATAGTATTTCAACACTGTGATAATATTACTTTTACTTATTTAGGCATAACACTTTGAATACAGGATATTTACTTGTAACAGAGTATTTATTTCTACTTTAAGTAACATTTTGAATGCAGGACATTTATAGTATTTCTACACTGTGGTATTTCTACTTCTACTTAAGTAACATTTTGAATGCGGGACATTTATAGTATTTCTACACTGTGGTATTTCTACTTCTACTTAAGTAACATTTTGAATGCAGGACATTTATAGTATTTCTACACTGTGATAATATTACTTTTGCTTATTTAGGCATAACACTTTGAATACAGGACATTTACTTTTAACAGAGTATTTATATCTACTTTAAGTAACATTTTGAATGCGGGACATTAATAGTATTTCTACACTGTGGTATTTCTACTTTTACTTAAGTAACATTTTGAATGCAGGACATTTATAGTATTCCTACACTGTGGTATTTCTACTTTTACTTAAGTAACATTTTGAATGCAGGACATTTATAGTATTTCTACACTGTGGTATTTCTACTTTTACTTAAGTAACATTTTGAATGCAGGACATTTATAGTATTCCTACACTGTGATAATATTACTTTTGCTTATTTAGGCATAACACTTTGAATACAGGACATTTACTTGTAGCAGAGTA
>NC_060170.1:33314105-33381554 GCF_021292245.1 Micropterus dolomieu
ATTTTGCCTACTTTTAACAGAGTATTTCTTCACTGTGGTACTTTTACTTAAGTAACATTGAATACGGGACATTTACTTGTAACAGAGTATTTATATCTACTTTAAGTAACACTTTGAATACAGGACATTTATAGTATTTCTACACTGTGGTATTTCTACTTCTACTAAAGTAACACTTTGAATACGGGACATTTACTTGTAACAGAGTATTTATTTCTACTTTAAGTAACATTTTGAATACGGGACATTTATAGTACTTCTACACTGTGATAATATTACTTTTGCTTATTTAGGCATAACACTTTGAATACAGGACATTTATAGTATTTCTACACTGTGGTATTTCTACTTCTACTAAAGTAACACTTTGAATACGGGACATTTACTTGTAACAGAGTATTTATTTCTACTTTAAGTAACATTTTGAATACAGGACATTAATAGTACTTCTACACTGTGATAATATTACTTTTGCTTATTTAGGCATAACACTTTGAATACGGGACATTTACTTGTAACAGAGTATTTATTTCTACTTTAAGTAACATTTTGAATGCAGGACATTTATAGTATTTCTACACTGTGATAATATTACTTTTACTTATTTAGGCATAACACTTTGAATACGGGACATTTACTTGTAACAGAGTATTTATTTCTACTTTAAGTAACATTTTGAATGCAGGACATTTATAGTATTTCTACACTGTGGTATTTCTACTAAGATGTGAGTACTTGTTCCACCTCTGCAGGCTCATCTGAACCATGTTGCAGGGCATCTATTGGTTTGAATGGAGAGAAAATCCACAAGATGAAATCTGATACTGGAAACAAAATGTCAGACCAGCTACGTCTTACGGCCAATCAGCGGGCAGCTGTGCTGGTGTTTACTGTCGCTCTCCCCCCGTGGTCCAATCGCAGCCAAGTCACGAGTCTCCAGCTTCCGCATTATTAACCTATCGCTGTATTAAGTAGGCGGGATATTCCAGGTTTCTCGCATTCTGATTGGCGCGCTGCGCTTTTCTATCCCTTCTCACTCCCGGAGCTGCTGCGCCTGACGGGAAGCGACGACGGCTGCTGCTGCTGCTGCTGTTTAATCTCTCAGCGAGGAAGAAAAGGAGGGCGAAAGGCGAGACGAACACGTAAAACCCTGTCTTCGGTAAGTCAGGTGCAATTTCAGAAGGCTTCGAGCGGCAGATTGTGATTTTACAGGCAGTCGTTTTGTAAAGATGTATTTGCGTCCCGTGCACCAGGTGACGCGGCTTTTCCTCTGTCATGAGACCGTGAGGCAGGAGGAGGGTCTGCTGGAGCATCTCCTGTGGAGAGACGGAGGCCTCCAGCTGCTCGCGTGCCACATCGCGATCTACTTACCTGCTTAAATGCGTTAATAATCACGTGCAGCATGTTCTTGCAGAGTAATGCCCGCGTTTAACTGGATACCTCTGCCGCATATTTAATGATTATTCCGGTGTCACGTTACTCAGCCGCCGTAATGTTGACGCTAACTAACGTAAAGGTAAAGCATCACCTGATACCTGCTGGCCTCTCTGTGTGGAGAGAGCGATGCGCCAGAGTCCTCCTGAAAAATAAAATAGACATTTAGGTTTGTTCACATAAGCCATTCATTCGCGTGTTGCTGTGGAAAAGTTTGCACACCCCGTCAGTTTTTATTGACATGTGAATTATATTTATATATATCTTTAACACACAGTTTCAGTTAGTGGGCGATCGATACGGGTTTTTCCTATATTAAGAAAAGTCATTTCATTATTCCCTGCAGATTGCAAATTAATCTACATGTTATCTTAGCCAGTATTGTGTTCTCTCAGATGGAGGTTTTACTAATGAATGAAAGAGAAAACATACTGTGGGTTATGCTGCAGGATCAGGGGTTCTCAAAGTGGGAGGCGGGCCAAACAGTTCCTGGGGAAGTGGGAAAAATATTGCATTACCAAAAGGAGGTCATATAGAATAGAGATATTATTATATTATATATTATTAAATGCCTTAGGACAGACCTTTTATGTGTTTGGTGTTGTCTGAAGTTATTTCCAACAGCAATATTGGGCTATATGTTAGAGAAACTAAATAAAGTAAGGGGGCACCTCTTCCAAGGTTTGTCTGAACACCCTTGTTGTAGATTTCAGAACATGGGAGAAGGGGGTACAGTTAGTCAGAAGTGACGTCATTCAGCCGCATTAGTCTATATAATATAACAACAGATATATTTAACGTTTAGCCAGCATTGGTGTTAGATTAGATCTGCTGTCATTTAGTATGGGAGAAATGTGTTAATTTTTCGAAAAAGACGAAAAAACTCACAATCAACGCAGATCATCTGAAATTGCCAGATATCAGCCAATGGATCGGTTAATGGCTTGTTTCATTGCGTGCACATGATGATAAACATACACGCGTTGAGCACAGAGACCCATTCTCTGCTGTTTAAGTAGGGACGTTGTTTGACCAGAGCGTAAAACTCCCTTTTATCCAGCAAAGAAATGTGTCACGTGTACGTGCGGATGTGCATGGAATTACTGTTCTGTATGCATTTACTTTATTTTCTGTCCTAACACATGTTAAAGTACAGACTGAGCTCAGTTAGAGGTTTTAAAAAGTGTATGTGAAATGCTCTAAAAGATCACCGTTGAATAATTGAACGGGTGCTCTTGTTTTCTCTTATCATTCGCCTCCAGCCAAAATGATCCACAGCCTGTTCCTAGTAAACGCCTCGGGGGACATTTTCCTGGAGAAGCACTGGAAGAGCGTGGTCAGCCGCTCCGTGTGTGACTACTTCTTTGAGGCCCAGGAGCGAGCGACTGAGCCGGAGAACGTCCCGCCGGTGATCCCCACGCCGCATCACTACCTTATCAGCGTGCTCAGGCACCGCATCTACTTTGTCGCAGTCATCCAGAGCGAGGTGCCGCCGCTGTTTGTCATTGAGTTCCTGCACAGAGTCGTCGACACGTTCCAGGTTCTTGCTCCCTTGAATTATTCAATGCATGCTTATTTTGGTTTGAGTGACTCATATCTGAGTTTAATACCCTGCACGTGTTCTTTGTTCTCAGGACTATTTTGGAGTGTGTACAGAGGCTGCTATTAAGGACAATGTCGTAGTGGTCTATGAACTACTGGAGGAGATGCTGGACAACGGCTTTCCTCTGGCCACAGAGTCCAACATCCTCAAAGAGCTCATTAAGCCTCCCACCATCCTCCGCACAATGGTCAACACCATCACAGGTGCAGTCAGTTTACATGTTAACCACAGTGGCACTGTAACATTAAAAATGGTTTGGACACGTCATTTTTAGTTTAGGAAAGCGGGAACCGCCGGGTCTGAAAAGTGAAGCCAATGGGGAAATTATTCTAGTTACTTTTTAAATATGGACCAGAAAGCAGGTGAAGGCTTTAGGGCGTGAATACCTTGTGGTTGATAAGTCACTAACATGGCAACCTGTCGATCATTAAATTTTATTTTAAGCCTGATTTCCACTAGTCAAAATCAGCATCCCAGTTAAAATGACAGTTAACATGAATTATGGATCCACCCTGCTAACCAAGCTAGCTAGTGCCACCCTCTCGTCCAAATATGGTCACGTCCGATCACGTCTGGTTCCACAAAACCAAGCTGGCGAGAGCCAAAATGCCAAACACGAGGCTTTAAAACGGTAGTCCACAATCCAACAGCCGGCAAAGTCCACTTCTTTTATACGGTCTATGGTTGCTGGACAAATTAGTCCCATTTACACTTACGTCACTCTATGTTGAACAGTTATTACATCAAGTTGTACAGGTGTTTACACAGTGGCATGTTAAGGTGTTGTGCTTAGCTTCAAACTCCTGTTAGCTTTTTATATGCAAAAAAAGAACTGGGTTTTCAGGGATTGCTGTTGACGTCATGTGCTGTGTGTGCACTTGTAATTAGACAACACATCCATTCAAACCAAGAGCTTTAACACGAATGTTTTGTTCATAGACGGCAAGCCAAGATCCCGTTTCAGATAATACGTATAATGTGTATAAAGTCTCGAATGCACCAAAAACAACACTGCATTGAATCATAACAAGATAATCGTCTGAGTTATGGCAGGAACCACTGCGGCAGTCGCGTGTCTGTGTGTCGTGTAAATGTTGTTGTTCTACATTTGGTTAACGTCTGTGTTCCAGGCAGCACCAACGTCGGCGAGCAGCTCCCTACAGGCCAGCTGTCAGTGGTGCCATGGAGACGGACCGGAGTCAAGTACACCAACAATGAAGCCTATTTTGACGTGGTGGAGGAGATCGATGCTATCATCGATAAGTCGGGTAAATTGCACTTTATTCAGCCACTCTGTTAGTTGTGACTACATTTCTCTTAAGGTTACTGATTGCTGTTGGACTTTGTCAAGAAATTGGTGAGAAAAAAAAAATACTGAACAGGATAAAACATCAGTTATCAGGTAGCTCACCTGGTAAAATGCAAGCACTGTCAAAGTTGATGTTGACAGCCTTATAGAGAGCCAAAGTCCCTTCCTACTGCCCCATGGGACCTTATTTTATAAAATATAAGAGTCAACTAATGTTTTGATCCTGTTTGAATTGAGCCCTGAATTACACACTTGATGTTCGTCAAATTTATTAAGTAAAGTGAAGTAACATTTAGTTTAGTGTGAACTACAGTACAGGCTAAAAGTTTGGACACAGCTTCTCATTCAATGCGTTTTCTTTATTTTCAAGACTATTTACATTATAGATTCTCACTGAAGGCGTCAAAACTGTGAATGAACACATGTGGAATTATGTACTTTACAAAAAAGTGTGAAATAACTGAAAACATGTCTTTATATTCTAGTTTCTTCAAAGTAGCCACCCTTTGCTTTTTAGATAGCGCTGCAAACCCTTGGTGTCACCTGAAATGGTTTTCACTTCACAGGTGTGCCTTGTCAGGGTTAATTAGTGGATTTTTTCCCCCTTATTAACGGGGTTGGGACCATCAGTTGTGTCGTGCAGAAGTCAGGTTGATACACAGCCGACAGCCCTATCGGACAACTGTTAGAAATCATATTATGGCAAGAAACAATCAGCTAAGTAAAGGGAAACGAGTGGCCATCATTACTTTAACAAATGAAGGTCAGTCAGTCCGGAAAATTGCGAAAACTTTGAATGTGTCCCCAAGTGCAGTCGCAAAAACCATCGAGCGCTCACATGAGGACCGAGGAAAGGAAGACCAAGAGTCACCTCTGCTGCTGAGGATAAGTTCATCCGAGTCACCAGCTTCAGAAATCGCAGGTTAACAGCAGCTCAGATTAGAGACCAGCTGAACGCCGCACAGAGTTCTAGCAGCAGACGCGTCTCTAGAACAACTGTTAAGAGGAGACTGCGCGAATCAGGCCTTCATGGTTAAGTAGCTGCTGGGAAACCGCTGCTAAGGAGAAGCAACCAGTGGAAATCTGTGCTTTGGTCTGACGAGTCCAAATTTGAGATCTTTGGTTCCAGCCGCCGTGTCTTGGTGAACGGATGGATTCTAGATGCCTGGTTCCCACCGTGAAGCATGGAGGAGGAGGAGGAGGAGGTGCGATGGTGTGGGGGTGCTTTGCTGGTGACACTGTTGAGGATTTATTCAAAATTGAAGGCATACTGAACCAGCACGGCTACCACAGCGTCCTGCAGCGACATGCCATCCCATCCGGTTTGCGTTTAGTTGGACCATCATTTAGTTTTCAACAGGACAATGACCCCAAACACACCTCCAGGCTGTGTAAGGGCTGTTTGACCAAGAAGGAGAGTGATGGAGGGCTGCGCCAGATGACCTGGCCTCCACAGTCACCGGACCTGAACCCAATCGAGTTGGTTTGGGGTGAGCATCTCTGGGAACTCCTTCAAGACTGTTGGAAAACCATTTCAGGAGACTACCTCTTGAAGCTCATCAAGAGGATGCCAAGAGTGTGCAAAGCGGTAATCAGAGCAAAAGGCTGGCTACTTTGAAGAAACTAGAATATAAGACATGTTTTCAGTTATTTCACACTTTTTTGTGTTCATTCATAGTTTTGACGCCTTCAGTGAGAATCTACAATGTAAATAGTCATGAAAATAAAGGAAACGCATTGAATGAGAAGGGGTGTCCAAACTTTTGGCCTGAACTGTACGTCACCAACATGTTAGCGCTGTAATGCTAAGCTAACATTCATTGCTTGCTTGCTGCTAGCTAGGTAACTTAGCTATGTTCCACGCACAAATGGATTTCACCAGTGGCCTGTACTACGTAGTGAGGTAACTGGCTTATCCGGGTAACTCTGTGACGTCGGGTGTAAGTTCCCGATTAACTCGAACTACGAAAAGGTGGATCGGTGTTACACGAGGTCTGTTGCCATGGAAATTAACGCTGCATCTCTAAACAGCCGGGAGCAGGTTATATGTTCGTGGTGAACTCGAGGTGACCCTGTCTACGTGGACCACACACTCCACATCTGTACTCGGTGTTGATGATGAGAAGCAGGATGTTAATACACACCGCTTGATAAAATATTTTAAGGTTTAATCCTGACTTGTTTCACTGGGGCTGCAGCTGAAATGAAGTTGTTTTTAACACAACAGCATTACGTTCAAACAGCTTAATTTGCCTAATTAACAAGACAGATCTTCATTGATAAATATTTTCACATATTTAGATTGATTATTTTATGAGGGTTAATAAACCGAGAAAAAATATCTTAGATGAAAGTGTGAAAGAAAAATAAATCCAAAATCTCTCTGGTGTTTTCTTCTGAATACGCCGCAGCAAAGTCTCCAAGGTGCATGATAATATAGTGTTGTGGGCTAAATACTCATGATTATTTCCTCACTGCTAAATCTGATTGCAAAGTCTAATATAACTTTCCACTGCATGCAGACGTGTGTGTGATGTTGCAGCCTTGCAAAGTGAAGCGTCTCTCACAAACGTATGACTGTAATATCAGAGAATATTCAAGATTTTTACTTGTAGATTAATCTTGGAAATTAAATTCTGTCTCAGATTATTACCCCTCTCCGCCGGCTCCTTTTTTTTTTTTCTATTACAATGGAACTTATGTGCAGTCGTACCTTTATTTATTTATCATATTACACATAAAAGAAGAGCCCATAAAATACATAATAGAGAATTAGCCTAAGATACGAACACTGTGAAGATAATTACAAATTTACTCAATGCGATGCCAACAAGCCTCCCTGGCTTTGTCAGCCGCCACGATATTAGATTTAGCCGTTAACTTGTCTTTACATTCATCATATCCTGACACAATCAACGCGCATTCTTCTGGGGAAAATACGGAGCGTGCGCCAACTCTAATTAAGTTAACACCGACCTGTCAACCCTGAGTTTGCCGAGTTAACTCCCTGCATAGTAGAGGCCACTGGTGAGTTTAATCCAACGACTCCTGGTCCTTTTGATCACATCATCTTCACCTGGAAGCTCTTTGGCGTTGGCTGCAGTCACTGAGAGAAACTTGTACAATTTTACTACAAAACAGCAACTTTCTTGACTTGCAAATGTAAAGCGCGTACCACAAGGATTGAGTCCTTACCGCAGCAGCCCGGGTTCACAAACACTCCACAGTTACTAGCGTCTGCTTTCAAAACTGTTTTGTTGTTCATTTATGTTTTTTTGCTTTCTGCCAATGTCTCCCATCATCTCCTGACCCCCCCCCCCTCCTCAGGCTCCACTATCACAGCAGAAATTCAGGGAGTTATTGATGCCTGTGTGAAACTGACGGGCATGCCCGACCTCACTCTCTCATTCATGGTGAGATTCCTCTTTTCTTCTTGTGTAATGTCAATAACAGGACCAGCGTCTTTTTTTATGTGTTCAGTGGATCCACACAGAACATTTTGGTGAATAAATACATGATTGCAAGTCAAATCTAAAGAGTATCAAATGAATCTCTGGGGTGAGAACTCGCAGACGTGTCTTCGGAAAGGCTTTGAATTAGCCCACGAGGTAAACATTGTTTAAACGGCCGGAAATACAAACCATCCCGGTCCCTCTCTCTCCCAGAATCCTCGGCTGCTGGATGACGTCAGCTTCCACCCGTGTGTTCGGTTCAAGCGCTGGGAAGCTGAGCGAATCCTCTCCTTCATCCCCCCTGATGGAAACTTCCGGTTGCTCTCCTACCACGTCAGCTCTCAGAAGTCAGTGCTTTCTTCACTCCGTTAACTTTATTATGGCAAAACATAAAGATGAAACACCCGTCGGCGTTTTATCCAACGTCACATAACATTAGTTAAAAAAAAAACATACGCTACACCGCTGGCTCATGTGACGCCTGTTGTTTGTTGACCCGCTTCTTCTGCAGCCTGGTGGCGATCCCGGTGTACGTCAAGCACAACATCACCTTCCGGGAGGGAAGCTCCCAGGGGCGTTTTGACTTGACCCTGGGACCCAAACAGACCATGGGCAAGGCCGTGGAGTCTGTCCTAGTCAGCAGCCAGCTCCCCCGGGGCGTCCTCAACGCCAACCTCAACCCCTCCCAGGGAACGTACACCTTTGACCCAGTCACAAAGGTACTTAAAGTGTGTTTTATAGAAGGAAGACGTGAAGTGTACATGAACATAGGGCTGAAAAACTACAGCTGAGGGTCAGGTTTGTTACGTGGAACAATCCTCATACACGCCACAATTTGCTTTGATCATGTGACCTTTTTTGAGATCTCATTGTTGCCGTCTTGATGTTTTGTGTTTTTGGCTAGTTGTTGTCGTGGGATGTTGGTAAGATCAACCCGCAGAAGCTTCCCAGTCTGAAAGGCACCATGAGCCTGCAGGCGGGTGCCTCCAAACCTGACGAGAACCCCACCATCAACATCCAGTTCAAGATCCAACAGATGGCCATCTCAGGTACGCGCGCACACACACACACACACGCACACACACACACACACACACACACACACACACACACAGTCATGATTGTCTCTTTTCAGGAATTCCTTAATTTCATGTAGGAATAGTTTTTCGCCTGGTTTACAGTCCTGCTGAATAGAGATGCACCGGAATGAAAATTCTTGGCCGAAGCCGAAAACAAAAATAATGAAAAACATTCCTGAATACCGAACAAGGTCTTTCACATTTTTGTCCATTTATTTAGCCATTTTTTTTACCCTTGCATAAATTAATTAGTAAAAATGTGCTATTTATTCAGTGTTTCCTACAGGATGTGGAGAGACTATGGTGGGTGGCTCCGAGGCCGGTAAAGTAAATTACATGAGTCCATTTACTTTTAATGGACACATGTAATATGTTTTATACTTTCTGTGAATATAATCCAATTAATCTTATTTCCATACTATACAGACGCCTTATTTAGAAAATCTGACGTTATCACATGTGTATCCTCCTCGCGCTAAATTCGCCCCAAATTGATAAATAATGTTGTATATGGTTCTCGTATCGTGTAACATGAAGACTTCACAGCCTCTCTTCAGGTAGGACTCTCATACTGCAACATATGTCTTTGTAAAGAGAGAAACTGACAGGATAAAGTCGCTAACCTGCCTGGCAGCTCGCTCTGGGCCGTTTCAGTGGATTTACCATAAAGGCTTGAATACGTGTGCACTCCAAATTTAGGTGCGGCTAGCTTAATCACCCTCTCATAAACGAGTGACGGAAACACTCAAAGTGGGTCAGACGGTTGGAGTGGACGTGCTAGGAGACAATTTTTGGGCCTTTCTCAGACACTTTAAAATGCTTCTACACTGCCAACATGTCAAAGTAACAGTTCGGTCATCAGGCTGAACACCGAAAGTGCTTTTTTTTTTGCTATTTTCGACTGATTAATTTTGGTTGCCGAACATTCGGTGCATCCCTACTGCTAAACTCTCACACTCAACAAACCAGTCTGTTTCAGTCAGTCACATTTTTTTAATATTTTGAATGGAGAATAATGTGATCTGAGCCCCCACCACAGGGCCGACCGGCAATCAGGAGCACCGTTCGCTGGACAATTGGGCCGATAAACCACATTGTGTTAAATTAGAGACAAAAAAACGTTGTTGAAAATCGATTGGTTATGAGCCTTGATCGACCGACCCGTACTTAGTGTGTGGTTACTGGCCCAGGCGGGGAGGCGGGGCTGTTTTTAGTGTGATTGATGTCAGTCAAATCACAAACTCCACATCAGAACATAATGAAACGGTTGAAGCGCGGACCTAAAGCACTAGTGCAGTCATTGTCATGTGCTTCAAAAATGCACAATTGCTAAAAAAAACATGCACAAAAACGCAAAAGTAGTGCTGAAAAGTCGCTCAAGGCAGGTGCAGCAAAGTGCCTCAACAATACAGACTTTTCTGTTGGTGCTGCTGCTGTTTCTGCCGTTGCATCAGTTGCAAATGAGTTTATGTTTGATTAGCTTAGAGACGAACCACAAGTCAGATCTGTTTCTGGTTTAATGATACAAAAACTGCTGAAATGCTGATGAATACGACTGCTGTATGTCTGCCTAATGATAACATTATGCACTAATATTAAATACTAATAATAATAATGTCATAATTTATTCGGATACTAACATAATATCCTAATACTAATTACTCATCTAGGCTGAGAATAATCCTGCTTTTGAACAAGAAAACTTTCAAATGTGGATTCTTTTTTTCCCAGCAAGCAGAGGCCTTAGAGCGCTACTTACATTTAATTTGATCAAGGGTTTTCTGCTGAGGTCATTACTTTACTAAAGGAGTGCTAAATGGTGTTTCTAGTCTGGTATTTTAATGGCTCACTTTGTTGCGTAGACTGCTGTACTTGCAACACACACACACACAAGCTTTCATCACATAGCCTGCTCAGCTGATAACCACCTGACTGTCCTATGCAGTGAGCACTGTGACACAATCACCACTAGATGGCGCCAAATGCAAGAAAGACTCCTCCTTACATGACTTCCCATTAACAGTTATTCTCAAGTATAATAGTTTCTTACAGCAGTGTTAGCTTTTAATACACATGAGTACTCGTTTTCATCTTAATGTATTTACATATATTATTGTATTTGCTTTAATGATAATCTCCAGCAATAGAGTGACGTGGCTTAGTCAGCAGACCCTGATATTTGACACTTCTTCCTAAAATCCTAATTTCACAACATGGAAAGCCATATGACTAGCACGCATTTGATGCATTGTCTGTTTTATTTTACGGTTTTATACTAGCCCCTTTTCAAGTATTCCTGTTAATTTTGACTCGCAGTTCTAATCTGACTTTCCTAAAAGTTAAAATTTAAGAACAAATGCTGCTGTTCTGAAGGGATCGCCAGAATCCTCAAAGACTCTTTCAAGTTTCTTTCATTACAGATTTGATTTTTAGGCCCCATCCATACTACTGCGTTGTTGTTTTTAAACAGAGACCTTTTGCTACGTTTGCACCTCCCTAAAACGGCAAAAACGAAGACCTAAAACGGAGAAGTTTGAAAACACTGACCCCGTTTTTTTGTTTTAAAACTTTAGAAACGCAGACGCTCACGCTCGGTTCTCTGATTGGGTCTTATCAGTCATGCAAAGCAGAAACACGATGCTACTGACAGAGTTTTAGTTTTGGTATTTTTATTAAGACATTTTGAACAACACTTGTAGCCTACACATGTACGCAGATTACTTTGCGACAACATCCAGTCTGTTTTCCGCCACCACAGCAACTTTTAACTCCCGTGTTACGTTCAGAAACAGTCCCAGCTCATTATTGGTCCATGCAAAATAAAATCTGGTGTGGTTCTTCGTCTGTATTTCTTTATTCTAAATGTTCTGTAACTACGGAGTAGGCCATCTGCTTCGAGGTTTATGCCCAGTGTAGCATGAAGTGACTTGTATGTCCTTGAATGAGCTAATTATTAATGGTTTGTTCACATAGCACAGCTAATATCTTTGTTTGATTAGGATAAACTTTTAATTGTGCTTCAGACAGAATATTTTTTCATCCAGACGGTTTAAAGAGTCTTTAAGGATTCTGGAAGTAACCGTGCTACGTGCTGAACGACCACATGGGGTTTTCAGATTTGACCAGGTTTATCTTCTTGGGAATATCAGATGCTCTGCGCTGTTGATGTTGGATCCAGGCGGTGTAGAAACCTCGTGCTGATACTTCATGTAGCTGCTGTAGCCTAATCAAATCTCTCTGGAAGGCACCGCATCTTAAACATCATCACTCTGAGTCATCCTCAAACATTTAAACCAGATCTGTTCTTGTCCAAAAACTCAAGGTGTGTGCTCATCACACCATGTGTGCAGAGAAATGATTGGCATTTCTGTGTTTCAACAGGGCTGAAGGTGAATCGACTGGACATGTACGGTGAGAAGTACAAACCTTTCAAAGGCATCAAGTACATGACGAAGGCTGGCAAGTTCCAGGTGCGGACATAAAGACTGCTGCTCTGTGACCACAGGACCAAACCACCACGAGACTGAGGGGGGGGGGATGGGGAGTTGGTACATTCCCTGTGTATATGCATTTCAGGATTTCTCACAGATATCAGAGGCTCCTTGTAGCAGTAAAGAAAGGACCATTGCACATAGAAACGTCCAGTAATGTCCAGAAAACTGGTCTGAGCTTTGATGGAGTGTGGAGAGTTTCCACATCTCCGTCCAAGCTGAACGCGGGCCAAACCCAAGCAATCCCAAGATAGATTTCTCCTGAGATATAAAATAAAATGTGTGTACTGGCAACAGCATTTTTCACCCATCATTTCAATCAAAACCAATCTCAAGACGTGACAAGTACGGGCCAGTTTGTGTCACTCCAGGCTCCGTCACGTTCAGACATAAATTTCCATCTCTAACAAACAGGCTGCAGTCTGCTGCTGTACGGTTTCAGCTGCAGGTATTCGGTTTGAAAGTGATCTGTTTGTCTGGATAGATGTGTGCTGGTGACTGTTTGGCACGAGCTATTGGATATCGGACTAATAGTATATCAGAGTAGATCTTCCCCCATAATACATTGTGGCAGCATGAGCTGTATAGTGTGACAGGAAATCAGCATTTTTGAACAGTGTTGTCTTGCAGCACAGTAGTACACCAAACTGAGTCAAGGGACTACTGGGGGGTGATCGGGTGGATGTGCTGTAACGGCTATAAATCAGTGGGACAGATAAGCATCTATTCTAAAAACAAACCTAAAAGTAAAAATGAGCAGCATCTTAAAGGATCCCACATTTACAGATTCTTTTCTCTATACCTGTATTTCTCTTCCTCTGTCCAGTTTTTCTGCTTCCTTTTCCAGAGTTTATCTCTTTGCTTTTCTGTTCGTTCCGTTCTTGCGCTCCTCTTTGCGAAAATGTGATGATTTGTTCTGCAGCGCTGGAGTCAGCACACTGAAGCCGTCCTCTGTCATGCACTTTCACATCTGCTGGTACTAACGTTTCCTTTGTGATGCATGTGAGATGGATGCTGAGTGACCGAAGCTGTTTTATTACCACAAAGGTTTCTGGGAGAATTTCAGGTACATGGCTCACCTGTTGTTGTCAACTTGAATTATTATTTATGAAACAAAACAAAGGATCTGTGTGCTAATGTCATGTCGTGTGTAAAATGATTCCCATTTCTGCATACTGGCATTAAATTCTTAAACGTGTTAACTCTACAGCTGCTTGTTATTTAACCCGATTATGACCAAACAGTAATTTCCTCCTCCCTTTTTTTTGTTCTCAACATATAGAAAAAGATTTTTGCTCCTGTCAGTTTGGTGCTGAACGCTGTGATCCAAATTGTCACTGCAGAAACAGTATAATTATCTATTTAAAAACTCAAATTAAAAAGAACATATTCAGTTATGTGTTCCGGTGTAATGGCCAACTACCTCCTGAAGGAACGGTGACGGTTTGCATTTTGTGTGTGTTTGTTAAACAGCCTCCAATGGAGTGTTATAACGGTGTAAAAATAAAGATGTGATGTGTTATAACTGAGTGGTAACAATGATTATTCAATGTGTCATACTGTCCTTTGGAGATGATCACTGCTGTTCATTTCAGTTCCCAATATTTCAACAGATGTGTATTGTTGCAGTGTTTTTAGGCATATGCTAATGTAATATGTAACGTATTAGTACTTATGTAAATGTACACAGAGACATGGTGAGATGCGTTACCCTAGGAGTTTTCAAAGTCCTCCCCTCAGACATGGGATTATGGTCAGACATAGACACTCAACAGTAGCTGTTAGACATAACGTCAGACTAGTTTCCCCCCAAACTACTGTATCTCTGAAATCTCTTTAACCAAACCGCACACGTACGTGATCTCCTTTTGATAAAATAATAACAATGTATTAACTAACATTGTGGTCACTTTCATTCACTGATTTCCCAGTGAAACGCACAAATGTTTTCATGTGACAGAACCTCAAATACCTCAGTCAGATTACTTTGTGAACTCCCATCTGAGAAGTTTGATTACACGCAACCATCTGGAGGGTACAGCCAGAATAATGGGCAGAATGAAACCACAAAGGTTTCTGTTCCGTTATAAAACTTCATATGCAGTAATTCGGTGCAGTCCTCCGCGTTACGATGCATGGAGTGGAGTCCCTGCGTCTGATTTACATTTTCCACCATAACTTCCAGCGCTGCGTATTTGCAGTCATTTAACAAGATATTGTTCGGCCAGTGGAATTTATTTTTGTCTTGAGGGATTTGAAGCATGTCTTTATCTAAACCTCCCTCCCTTTCACCACCGCAGTCCTGCAGAAGTCCCTCTCTGCAGCTGAGGGTGGTGTGTGTGGATCATAAGGAGATAGCTGAACTCTGTCAGCTGGGGCCACTGCTGCGCTTCATCTGAACAGAGCAACAGGCCAAATGTGTCCAGGAGGGGGGGCACTGACCCTCTACGCCCTTATGATGTCACAACATCTGGTTTTAACTCATGACATCACATGACTCCGATCACAACCTATACTTTGACATTAAAGCTACCACTTTAAATGGCATCACAGCATCAACAGGAGAGTTTGTGACCTTAGAAAATGCCTCTGAAACTCCACATCACCGGGGCCACTTTTAACCCCCACGTCCCCATTGTATGATGTCACCCTCCCTGCCTTGCTCCAGCTGGCAGGACTCCACTCCATAATTTACTGATGACTTTAACCCCCCCCTATAGACACAACCTAAACCTCTCTCTCTCTCTCCCTCTCTCTCTCTCGTTCTTACCGTCGACCAGACAGCAGCTTGAAGTCACTTATGTCACCGGGCTTGAACTTTTCCCTCCCTTTCCCCATGTGTGTATAATTTTTTGAAGTTAAAAAAACAACAATATTTTGTGTGTGCATTTTTAGCTCGCACATACTTTTATTTTGCTGTCCAAGAGCTTCTGAACTTTATTTTTCCCTTTGCTTTTGAAGGCTGCCGTTCAGATGAATCTGCAGGCATTTAAAGAGCCATTCATCGCGGGGTGGTAGGTTCTCTCTCTCTCTCCTCATTGTGAACACTTTCCCTGTGCATGCATGGATGCAGTGGTGGCTAATAACTAATTAGTAAACCCACTAATATGTGTTTGCTTGCAGAACTGCGCGTAACAAGAAGTTTCAGAGCTGCGTTATTTAGATAAAGTTGAAATATCAGACAGATTGAAGATGCGTTAAGGTATTTATAGGTGTCGTGATTAATGCTTTTACTCAAATATAGTGAGACTTCTATTTAGCTTTGCAACAGAGTGGGACTGTCACGTGGATGTAAATGAAAATGTGTGTTCGCGCCGGGGAAAGTGCTGTTTTTGTCACCTACAGTAATTAGCCCAGTGTCCCCACTCGGGGGCCCTCATGTGTTTTGTGTATCCTGCTGCAGATAATGAGCATTATCTTAATGTAAATCTAAGGATGCTTGTTTTTATCTGATCGCTTTGATTGGAGTGGGCTGACAGGGCCGGGCTCCCCGCAGGGCTGGTTTACTATCCCCCCCCCCCCGTCGGTCCCCACGTGGACATACAGTAACAGTAACAACAGTGGCAGACCGCGGGGCCGCCGGGGTCCCGCCACGGAAAGTGTTGATTAGCTGAACCACGTGCGGAGTCGGCAGAGCGCGTGCTGCTGTTACTGCGATGCAACTGCACATCTGTCCTTTAAAAGCAAAGCAAAATAAATGCGTTGATGTGGAGCTAATCTAAATGTAATGTCCCTGCAGCATTGTCGTTGGTTATCTGATGCATGATGTTGCAGTAGTCACAGTTTTGTAGTTAGCCAAGAAGTGGAGGGAAAACCAAGACACCTGAGTGTCCTGCATTCAGTGTTATTATAATAATATAGAAAGTGGCGCCCGATTTTATTTACTCTTCTGTTTCTATTGAGGCACACTGGCCGTTAAGCTAACTTTACCTGTAGCTTTGCCTTAACTCTGCGCTAAAGCTTCAAAGTGGACAGGTGTAGGAACTGCTGGTTTCATCCTCACACCAAATACTCCAAACATGAGGCTACACCACCCAAACTAAGAAGAAGTTTGGTTGCCTACATGTACAAAAATCATTTGCAGTGAAGCAACAGTGCTATTCTGCTAAATGCCGTAAATAATGTGACAAAAATGTGGGTGTTCTTTTAAATAACTGGTTACATCCAAGTGTTTTTCACAGTTATACTTTGTTACTGAACAACTCTTTTATTATTTATACAAAGTTGCAGTTGGTTTTGTGCTGACAGCCAGAAAACAAAACAACCACAAACACTAATTTAGTAACAATCTTTTTTTATCGCAATAAAAAAAGCCATTTTGTGATTTTCCCGCCTTGAACGACCGCTGATCACTTAGTAATGTTAAAGTAGAGCCTAAATATTTGATGGTAAATCTAATTTAGGGGGCTTTTAGCCTCGACTGCATTGCTGTTGACTTCGTAGAAAAACATGTTCAGTACAGGCTGTGAAACCAGTCAAAAGCACAGAAACATTGCATTTTCTCAGCACAATTCACTTTATTGACGGTTGACTGGAGCGTGTGACCGCAAGACAAAGAGCACTGTCCCTGCCATCAACTTATCCCCCCACCCCGTCTTTCATTCAGGGACACATAAGCCCCCGCTCCCATCCATGTGGGCTTTGCCATTAAAACGCAGCATCTTCTCAACCTGCTCACGTAGGCCTGTGTGGCTGTGAGCCAACTGGATGCACGCCACTGACAGCTGTGTTTGGAAACCAGACAGTATCCAGACAGCAACCAGGGGTGTCAGACCGAACGATAATTCAGAGGAAAGCATCTAGTAGTATTACCAAATGCTACACAGTCAATTATACCAACTAATAAAGTACATGCAGGGTCATGAAGTGATAAGACAAGATAATATTTGGTAAGTGTGATAAATGTACAATACAAAAAGCTATTGGTTTTTACATGTATTCATCTTTCTTTCTTAGTTGACCTTATGCCTGTTGCTTTAGGCACCTACAGCATGATTAAAGCACAGTCTGATGGCCTGTACGTATAGGTTACATGCTGGGAGAACCTATGATACTGCGTTCTGGACTATAGTTGCTCCCTATCTTATCAAACTTTCTTAGTCACACAGTTTTAGAACAATGGCCACTTACCCTGAGGCCTGCGGTGCGGTAGGATACGCATATCGTACCAACCCCACAACCAGACATATTTATTTAACGAGTATAATATAAATTTGCACATAATCTAGAAATCACCATTAAATACACATTTATTTAGTTTTCCACAGACACACACAAATGCCTTCGTGTCCAGTCACACTAGGAATCCAAGGAGGGGTAAAACCAAGGGCGGCTGGACCTGGTTGAAGAAACTCAAAGACGAGTGTTTTCAGTGTATCTTCAATAAGTCCAGTTGCCCTTGGTTTGAACCCACCTTGGATCTCTTATGACCCAGATGACTGAGAATCTTCACAGATGTGACACCAGGAAGTTTTTGCATGTCCTCACAAGATTAGCGGTGCAGGAAGCTGAATGTCTGTGACGGCTTTCCGTGGTTATTTTGGGTTGTGGCCAGTTTTGTTTGTGGAAAAAAATGGAAATGAAGAGGAAAGGGTGGTGATAGCGCAGTGGATGAGACACATGCCTTGGTGGTGCATGGCTAATATTATAGCTTCCTCCCTTTTGGGACTCTCAGATTCTCTTTGTTCCTTCAAAGGTCAGCACTATGATATAAGTTTTGCAGTTGAGTTCACTGAAGTTGATTTGACAGTATATCCTGGTCCAGGTGAAATGAGATTGATTGAATTTTGTCTGCTACAAGAACAGTTGGAGAGATTTACTGTAGACATGTACCTTAAGACATTAACACTCAGTCCCCACTACAAGGCTACAAAAGAGATTTGTATGAATATTTGTTTCTTTTTTCACATTCTTGCGTTATCTTAAACTGTTCTGTCTTATCCCTCTTTGTCTTTGCTCTCTCTGCACACTCCCAGACTGTACCCAGGCTGGTCAGACACTGCCATGACTCCCCACGCTCCAGCTACACTGCCCAGACTGTGGTGGACCGCCAGCCATCCCTCAGGCTAGCCGGGAAAGATGGACCCCATACTGGAAGTTACCATCCTGATTCTCCAGGGCCACCCGGGTGACCAAGAACACGATATAATGAGGAAGTTGTCCCTGGAGGGTTCAGACTAGAAGACGAGGTGAACGTTACGCTAACTTTTTTCGCAACAGCTCACTCAAGTTGAGGGGACTCCAACTGGTTTAATATCTAGATAGACAAAGTCAACAGCAAAGACTGATCCAAGACAAGTTATACGCCAGCCAAACTGTTGCTGAGACCGGACAAACTTACTGATGGCACACTTGGATGGTATCTGGTGTTGATTTTGAACTGCTTTTTTGTGTTCAACTGTGTTTTTCAATCCCCCCAATTAAGAGACAGAATAGTCATAAGGCAGGACAGTCACCATGCCCAGGCCAAGGGCAGGGCCTGGCCCGCCACCTGAGGACGTTTATGAATTCTCTATGGACGCGGCAGAAGCTCAGTCTGTCTACTTGCACAGGAAGTCCTTAGAGAAGACATCTCCTCTGAGCAAATATATTGAGACTGAACACCAGCAAGCAGGGCTGTTCTCTCTGTCTCCCTTCGATGCCTCCCTGGACGCCGCCGTTGACCTCCAGAAAAAACGGAGGAAGAAATGTGGTGCCTGTACTCCCTGCCTCCGCAAAGAGAACTGTGGTACCTGCGCAAACTGTATGAACCGCAAGACGGGCAAGCAGATCTGCAGGCTGCGCAAATGTGAACAACTGAAGAAGAGACGGAACGAGTGGGATGTGAGCGAGGTACAGATATGTTTGTTGTCTGATAGTATTACTTGTTATTGTTATACTGTGTTAGTACCAATTTTATCATTTCGGTATTTTTAAACCTGGGTTTTATTTTCACATATTTTGGGGTCAGAATGATTAGCAGACAGGACAATTCTCGCTCTGAAATCTCGTGAGGGGCAAGTTGTTGAAGGAAACGCCGGTGGAAGCAAGGGAGCGGAGCTTGTTGTGGAACTGCTAGCAAGACTTTATTTCCTAACGTTACTCCAACAAAACAAACTCTTCTCTCCGAGAATTGTCCTTGAGCGAGACTTCTGTTTCCTGTTAAAAACAAAGGGTGTCACCGGGTTTAACTCGTAGGGATCCTTTCCACGATGTTGTCCGAAACCTGATGTAACAGTCTGAGCCTGTCGCTGGCAAAAAGAAGCACTTTTTGTAGACGTCAGAAGGAATACATTGCAGCCGCTGCTGCCGGTTCACAGCTGCCCGCTGAAACATCTACAGATACCAAAATCTTTTGTACCTACTAGTCATTTTGACACCAACATATGTGAAAAGAGGACCCGGGTTTAAAGATACAGAAATGATCCTTTAATAATTTATGTTTCAAGGTAAAGTATTGGGATCACAAAGCCCATATTGTCTTTGAAGGGAAATGATCAAATATTAGGCACAAAAAAAAGGTTAAAAAATATCAGTATTCAGGGCTGTTTGCTCAGCACCTCTCTTTAAACAAAAGCATGCATTTATCTATACAACCATTCTCAGTACCTGCTTATTACTGTCTCATAGGAGCATTCAGAGAGCAGAAAGTTAGTTTGTTCTTATGTCTGTCTGATCATCACTGAGCATAATGTAGAGAGCAATGTGGGAAGTTTATTGAAGTTCAGTTTTCTGAACTCCACAACACACTCACACTGGGGGTTTTCTCGGTAGAAGCGTATTCTGCTTTCAGTTGCGGGTATGGCGTTGTAGTGCCGCGCTCAAGGTAGTTGAGCGGAAGGCTAGAAGGGAGCAGTATGCCTCCACCCGCTTGCTGCAGTACTTTCCTTACAGACTGCTACAGACACAACAAACACGTTGTTTGAGATGTCCATTCAGACAAATAGCATGAAGCTTTTGAAGCTGCTGGTGCTACTGCATTCCTTATCTGTCAGGCCTAGACATGCTTCTCCTCAGGCTGAGGGTAGAGGGCTAGCAAGTTGCACATGTCATAAATTCAAATTGCATGTAGAGTATGTTATATAGCACTTACCCAAATTGCAAATGACACACACTATGATGCGAACAGATGTGGCACTAAGACATAAATCTAAAACAACTCCGCCGTTTAATGTTTTACTCTCCTCGTGGCGACTCCTCTGCCTCTGCTTGTGAACATTAACTACTGTTTAACAGAGCAGGAACTGATGGAGGTGATTGTCCTGCCAACTCAAATATACTGTACTGATAGAGCACACTTCATACAATGATGCAACGCTGTGTGCTTTACAAACATGATTAAACGATTACTGATTACACTCTACTAAAACAAATAGGATATTACAAAATCTAACTATAAAGCATGGTTAAAAGCACTCAGTTATATCTGCTGTTAACAGAAACCTGCAAGAGACGGTGAGCTGGCCCTGATGATAATCACAGGCTGAATCTTGTCTTATGTAATTGTTAAACATTTTTTGGGGTGACAGTTAGTGGTTTGAAGCGTTGTGGAAGTGTTTATATGTGTTGATGGGATTGCCTGACACTAACTAGAAACACTTGTGTACTAATCAATTGAATGGCGTTTCTTTTAGAGCTGAATCGATTTCTCTATTTGCCTCTTGTCAGAAAGTTTATGTCCAGCTGTTTTGACATTAGTTCTAGCTTCTCCAACGTGGTGATTTTCTGAGACCCTTTTTGGGTTTAGGACTGTTTGTTGGACAAAACATTTGCAGACGTCAGCTTGAGCTCTGGGAAATTGTGATTATAAGTATATGCTATTTCTAAGTGAATAGAAAATAGCCAGTAGATTCATCAATTAAGAAAAGAACTGTCCCTATTAATAAGCCTTAGTTTCTTTTATAAAATACACATGCATCAACATATGAGTATGTTCCAAACAGAGCTGCAGCTCTTGAGTGTACGCGTGTGTGCTGAGGATAAGAAGATGTTCTTATGCAGATGTTTTCACATTCTGCTTAACTGTTCTTCTAAAGATAAACCAGTGAAAAGTCTGTTGTAACAGCCTGTGAGTGGACAGTGTGTGTGTTTGCATGGCTGAGAGACCGTGAGGGCTACCAAACAGAAGAAGTGGAGAATTCCTGCAGTTGCCTGGGCTTTGTCCTTTGACCTCTGAGGCTTAAAATGAGTGTGGGGGGTTAACCTTAGGCCAGTTTGTATTTGTGTGTGTGTGGGTGTGTGTGGGTGTGCGAAGAAAGAGAAAGAGTGCATGTTTTCTTTTAAAGTGTGCACTTGTGTGTTAATGGAAGCGCACGTTGGAGTGTGTGTGTGTGTGTGTGTGGCTCTGTGTGTTTGTACATGCATCAGCGTCTTAGACGGGGGGGGGAAGGGCGGTAAAGTCAAGTAGGAGGACGGGAGTAAATGGTCAGCTGGAAAAATCAGACTGTGAAAGCGTGACCCAGGAGTGGACGCAGGAGAAGGAGCTGGTAGATGATATTAATAGGGTTGTACCATAGTTTTTGAAAGGCAATATTATTTAATTAAACTTTATGTCATATCATTTGTAACCATTTCCAATTCAACAATGCAGATCTATCATAAGAAAATGCAAGTTATATAGGGTAAGAGGTTTCTAAAGTGGCAGCAGCAACACATGGGGCCTCCTGCAAAGAGAGAATAGTTTACAGGAATTCAGTATTAAATCAACAAAAACAAATTGTTTTGGTGGTTTATGGGACAAAACTGTGGGCTATTGTCACTATTTGGTGGCCCAAGAAATAAAAAGAGAGACATAAAGGACATAACATACCTCTTACTAGACTATCTGTGCAATGGAAGAGCTTGTCACACTCACAAACATAGTAAGAACAAAAAGAAGAAGAAGCATAAAACATAGTCATTCACACAAATGCAAACAGTGGACATCACAGTGTGACATTTTAGGATCATGTCTTGGTCATGTGACTTCAGCAGCTGAGAGGGAGACCAGAGCTTTCCTAACTGTAACCATTGTTGTCTTCACAAGCTCTTATTGTTGTTGTGGGTTAATAGAAGGTTTCAAAACGCCTGACCTCTGAGGGAGCTCAACATCCTACTGAACCAAACCTTTATCGCCTATTTTACTCGCCTTCTATCTACTGTTCTGTCAGGTAAGAGGTTTCTAAAGTGGCGGCAGCAGCAGCAGCAGCACATAAGGGTCTCCTGAAAAGCAGTTTACAGGAATTCAGTATTAAATCAACAAAAACAAATTGTTTTAGTGGTTTATGGGACAAAAATGTGGGCTATTGTCACTATTTGGTGGCCCAAGGCGTGCTGAGGGTTAATATAAGTTTACAGCCTCCGTTCTTCTAAACGCCTGACCTCTGAGGGAGCTCTACATCCTACTGAACTGATGATTTGTGTAGATGTTGATTCCCTGACCTTTCAAGTTTGAGCTGAACACTGGCATTCAGCTCAAAGCACAGCCTCACTGAGCTGCTACCTGTGGCTTTAGAGTCTTAATATTGGAGCATATCTTAGCCTTATTTAACTGCACAGTTGCAGGCTTATAATATTTGAGCAAACTCATCTGTTGCACTCATTACAGGCTGCTCTGTGTATGTCAGATAAGTAATGTGCAAATGTAACATGGGCAAAAAGGGATTTTCAGTCAGTTTGTTTTACTAGATTGTGAGATATTTCTTATTTATCATAGTTCCCAACAGTCTCTAGTGGTAGGCCAAGTCTCCTTGTGGCCTCACCCTGCCTCTGTCGATACTGATATTTAATCAGATGTTCAGGATTGTTACAGAATGATTAACAGCTTCATTCTAAAATACCACTATTTACCATCAGAGATCTTTATTGATCCTCTGTCTCCGCTGACAGAGGTGAGTGCTGCGAGCTGCAGCATCAGGAGACGTGCAGTTTGGCGAAGCGTTTTCCCAGCAAACAAATCTTAACCAAGTGTCCATTCATCCATCAGTACCCCTCCCCCACACAATCCCTCCGTCTCTGGGCGCTGACCTCCGTATGAATGTAGCAGCTGAGTTCCTTATTGCCTGGCAACTATGTCCTCCATCTTCTCCTGGCACAACTGCTCTGAAGCTCAATGAGAATATGAGCAGCAGCTTTAACCTCTGTAATATGTTTAATGTACCGTTCGTGCAACAGACCAAATATGGCCATGAAATATGTGCTTCACTCGTGAGCCTGTACATTCACACAACCTCACAGTTATGTGCTTAGTGTGGCTTCAGAGTTTTCTTTGCAGTTGCAGCCCTTTAGACAGGTGACCGTAGTGGTAAAGTCAGTAAAAAGAGTAAGACAGATTGGCTTAATTAATACCAGTATTTAAGCTAGTTAGTCTGATTGCAGGCAGACAACTCCAGCATCCTCTCCTTTCCATCAGAAAAGGCTGCAGTGAGCCTCCCTCCTGTGTCTGTGTGTGTGTGTGTGTGTGGTGAATGTGTCTGTGTACTTGAAAAGGAAGGTGAAGGTGAGCAGGTGGAAGCGTTTGATGCAGGTTTGCGGAGACTCTGATCTCTTTTTTTTAATGTGAGTAGATGAAAGCAACAGGCAGGACGTTTGTGGCTGAAGGCATGTGTGTACATCAGGATCATAAAGCTGTGCAGGAGCGGGTAGGATCTGCGTCTGAGTGCGATCACGCTCCGTCAGTGATCGGCAGGAGATTGTTGAAGGCTGCGAAAGTCTGAATGTTCTTCCCCTTGATGCTGCAGTAGTTTCTTTCACAAAGACACTGTACGTGTTTCTGACGAGCCTCCACTGACAGGTGGTGCCTGGCGTAAGATAAATACATAGCAGAGGATGTTTTACTCCCTTTTTGCTTTCTCTATACCTTTTTATTTGTTGTACTTTTACCCCATTCCAACAATTAGTGTTAGATGAATTACTTAAACTAGTATTATTATTTCTCCCACCAGCTCGTCATACATCGGTCATAACCAAAGTTACTCTTGCTAATGCTGCTGCCTTCCCTGAAACGCTTACTGTTAGTACGACTACCGCTTCGAGTACTACAACTACCCGAAGCGCACTAAAGCCACTGCAGCCACTCTCGCCGTCCGGCTTTCTGCAAACACGCCTCTGCTCACACATAAACACACACTCACACACTTGCATTCAGACACACACACACACACACACACACACACACACACACACACACACACACACACACACACACACACGTGGCCCGTCTGACGTCAGCAGAGTGGATTTCCCATGCCATATGAGAGCGCCAGACAGACACCACAAATGCTGTGTCACTGTGTGGCTGCCTCGCCTCACCACGCCACACTTCAGCTGCCTCTCTCTTTTCGATTCTCCCTCTGTGTCTCGTGCCTGCCTCTCGCTGTCCGCCCGTCTCGCCTTGCGTCTTCGCCAGCCTGCCTGAACTTTCGCTGACTTTTGTCTCGTCCTCCCGGCGGTTACATATTCATTAGCCCCTTTTCACTCTTGCACGTCTTTTGCTGTTTTTCATATCTGAGCAGACCGCTTTGCCACACTGTGTGTGTTTGTTGAACTTCCCTTTTCACAAAAGAATGATCGGTGACAGTTTTGCAAGAAGGCTTTGTTTAAAAAAATAAGAGAGAAAAATGCATCTAGGCTGCCCGGCTGCTGATTTGTTGTTATGTCCAGCAGTCTGGCAAGAACTAACCCTCTGGTTTGCAAAGGCTGGAGATGATCTTTCGCACTCTGAATGTAAACATTATGAACGCAGGCTTCCAAAATATGCTCGGTATGTCACAGACTGCGCATGAAGGAAACGCAAACCCCCGGCAGCTTTGGTAGTGTTTGCACGTATGCACGTTGCAGATCACTGATTTGTATACGTGGTCACAGCTGATGATTTGATGTGACAACTTTGCTTATGGCGCGTCCGTAGCTTTAGTGTGTACTACTCTTATAAACTCTCTGTGCTCGTTTCACTTGCTTTGAGTCAGCATGTCGGGCTTTGCTGTGTAATTGTGCGCTTTGCCTGTCAGGTGGGGGGTAGAGGGTGGCAGTTTAAGAGGATCTGTGTGTGTGTGTGTGTGTGTGTGTGTGTGTGTGTGTGTGTGCGTGTGCGTGTGGTGAGTCCAGTCCAGTTATTGCAGGCAGCCCTGCACAGATGGTGCTCAGAGATACCACATACCAGAGGCATTGTTTAGGGAAGGCGAGTTCGAGGAGATAATTGACAAGCATAGAGAGGACCCACCCCCCCCTCACTCATCCACCCACCCACCCACCCACCACCGACACACACACATGCACACACACATGCACACACTCACGCACACATCCCCTCCACCTTCTTTCTGTTTCTTTATGTCAGCCCTTCTTTTATGGTGCTGCACACACAGGCAAATACACACTCACAGACCCTTTCCCTTTTTATTTTAACCTCTTTTTACTAGCTCCAATTTCTCCCTCTCTCTCCCTCTCTCTCTCTCTCTCTCTCTCTCTCTCTCTCTCTCTCTCTCTCTCTACGCCCTCACTTGCTCTCCTTCGATTTCACCCTAGCAGCAGAGCCCAGCCTGGCCTCTGATTGGTGGACGGACTGCCTTTGTGTGCTATCTGTAGCGTGACGTCTCTCCGGCGAGCTGTGTGTGTGTGTGTGTGTGTGTGTGTGTGTGTGCATTTGTTCATGAGTCTATGTGTTTGGAGAGAGAGAGAGAGAGAGAGAAGGGGGGGGGGGGGTTTGGTTGAGAGGGCATTCACATCATGTATGCAGAAGGAGAAGAGAAAAAAAAATTGAGTGTGAGGAAGGAGTGATAGCGATCACAGAGGAAAAAAAAAACCTTGTGTGAGTGTGCGGTAGACCTATTGCCATACTAGCAGAGAGAGAGAGAGAGAGAGGGAGGGGGGTAGAGCAGGAGAGCAAGCGAGAGAGAGAGAGAGAGAGAGAGAACGTGCGTACGAGGGCTCATGTAAAACCAGATTAAAAACACAAGATGGCTTCCTGAATGGGCTGCTGGAACACAGACGAGAGAGAGAGAGAGACCGAGAAAGAAGAGTGGAGAGGTAGAGAGAGAGAGAGAGAGCAAGAGATAAGAAAGGGATAGAGGTGAAGACGAGAGGGAGCTCTTCTGATGGGGATTTGGCCAGCGGACGGAGGAGTACAAACCAAGGCAGCTCAGAGGCTTGCAGGGTAAATATTCATCACTCCAGACTATTTAAGGATTGATAGGTGGGTGGGTGGGTGGAGAGGGGGTGGTGGTGGGGTGAGGTTGGCGGGACTGGGGAACAGCTCGAGACAAAACACATCATTTAACATTGAGACAACCAGGACCATGTAGACAAGGGGGGCATGCTGTGCCAAATAAAAAGATGCTATTGTTTGACAGTAATCAGCCCTGCTTGATGAACCATTACCATCTATTCCATCTGACTCTCAGCCGTCCACTGACACTTGTGCACGTTTTTGCCAATTTACCCTTTAAAAAACTGGGTTATGCAGACCGGTGTGATGCATATATTAGGAAGGCTGCGCCAGGGGTTCGGGATACAGACATTACATAATTCTATAATTGAAAGTGAATCTCGCTTTGCTGTCTCTCGTTCTCTGTCCCAGCAGCAGAGGGAAGTGCCGGCTCACTGTTTGAGCACAAATCAAAGAAAGGAGATTTGTGTGCACGGCTGCTTTCTGATGATTGCTGAGGATGACAGGAGTGACGGTGGAGACTGTGTGTGCGAAAAGGCGTGCATCATGTACCTGGCGCTGTCCTTAATGAGAAGTCTTTTTGAACACAGGCCCTTGTCGCATTATTCTATTGATTGTTATTCTCTCCCCCCTCCCATCTCTCTCCGTCTCCTTCTCGCTCCCCCCTCTCTCGTTCTGTTGAATGGCTGTAAAGGTGGACTATTTTGAAGACAACAGTCGAGGCTGCTTGGGGAACCCTGAACTGGCAGCTGAGGTAAGAGAGGGCAGTGGGTTTGTGTTTCTGTGACTGTTGTGTGTTATCTGTGTGTGTGATCTCTGTCCATGTTGCCTTGGTTCTCAGCAGTTGGTTCATCAGTGCAGCGAGGCTATTACGAGGAGAACTATGGTTGTCAGTCAACGTAGCGACCACTTCCTCTCTTCTCTTTCTATGTATGTCTGTTCACACGTGCATATTTACAAATGTGACTCCGCTCTGGTGGGTTTTTTTATGAATGTACAATATATGTGTAAGTATTTGTGTGAATGGGATTAACCACTGATACCTGTTACGCAGAAAAGCTGTGATTGTGACCGCTGTGTCGCTAGGATTTCATTTTACTATTTGCTGCTCTCTTCGGCGAACACGAGCTCATTATATTAGCCCTGATATCATCGCCAGGTGGAATAAAGCTGCCTTAGACACCGTCTAAGGCATCTGTCTTCCCATCCGAGTCGCCCCGCTCTGAAGCTGACTGTATTAAAGCAGCTACTTCGGCTTTATCTCCAAGTGCCGGTGAGCTGGCGCCTCAGTGATGAAGTTGCGGCGTTCTCAGTTTAAAGCGTCCCACGCTGCCCGCTGATTGGTGCCAGAGCCAGGCATGTGTAGATACAAGAGACCAGGGAGGGGAGGAGGGAGGAGGAGGAGGAGGAGGAACCCGATGCGCTGGCTCAGGAGCCGAGGGGGGGGCCGTCCTTCTTCTCCTAGGTTCTGGAGTCAAATGAGGTAAAGGGAGTAAAAGTTAGTGGGTCACGCATGCGTACGTGATTGTCGGGCGTAGTAACCTGTGGCGTGTGGCCGCTAAGAGCTGCTGTTCTACAGCTTAGCCGAGCCGGGGCACGCTTGTGTGTTTATGTGGAAAGGAAGTTTGAGCGGCGAGGCTTCACAAGGAGGATGAGGATTTATTGAGCACCAAACAAGCTGTTGTCTGAGTTATGAGTTTCGTGTGATATCCCCTGACATCAGATGCACAGTGAAACATTTCGGTGTTGTAAACCTAGACATGTGGAAGTAACAAGAAATGAGTCGAGGACATATGCCGGCAGATGCCTTCACCTCCGTCGCTGCGGTGACATGAAATACAGGTTAGTCAGGCAGTTTAAAAAGGCATGAATGGGTTTAGTTCAGTTCTACTGACATGTTCTAGCTTAACCTCTAAGCCTGCTCTAATCCCCAAACCCTATATGGTATAAACGACCATCTGGATGGTAGGGGGGAAAAATCACTGAACTGTCCGTTTGTGAGGAGAGTTGTGTTTAACAAGTTTGTGTTCTCTCTCCTGAGCTCCTGTTTGTAGTTACTGTGTGTGTCCTTGGTGGAGTCATATATCTGTTTCCTTGTCAAACATTTCCCTGGTTACACAAAGGCAAACAGTCTACACCCAACAAACTGAGGGCACTGTGTTTGCCAATTTCAATAAGGAGTTATACAGTATAATTACGCCTTTTCAGGACCCACACAGCAGCTGGAACATAAAGACATCGTGTGGCAATCGAGTCGAGCTGTTCAGTGTTTTATTTCAGTTTTACAGCATACAGCGTTTGTTTGGTGGTTTTCTTTGCTGTTCAGGAAACAGAGCTGAATCAGGAGTTTACCACAACAGGGTACAAAGAAAGACAGACTGCACTCGCGTGATTTGTTGTCCACGCCCATACACAGGATTTCCTCCGTATACGTGAAATGAACTTCACATGCTGACGGGAAAGAGCAGAAACACCCAAACCGCCGAGTACGTGACGGCAGATGGAACGTGTGTTAATGATGTGTTTGGGCTCGCGTGGAATCCCCGGCCTCGTTCGCAAAGGGTTAACGCTGACCTAGTTTCCGTGGCAACACTGAACGTCTGATGACATCATTGCTTTAATTTTAGCTCAAGTCCGGCATCCAAGGTTTGGTCACGTGACCAACTAGCCGGCGCCGCACATGTGTGCATATGTGTGTATTTGTGTAGTACAGGAAGTGGAGGGTTTGACATCACCTCTTCCATTCAGCGTTGGCTTTCGATGTATTTACTGCTCTGTAAGGTTTCCACTCAGTCAGTAAAGAAGAGCAGCTCTGTTTCCCACGTGCTTTGACACACGGCTTGCGATCTGATGGTTAATGTAAATGTGAGCGTGACACGATGATTGTACCAGTAGTCGGGGTTTTGGTTCTCACGTTGACGCTCCAGCCCGCTTAGCACAGATCTTCCTTTTGATCTTGAAGTCGTGTTTGTCTTGGTCTTGACTTCAACTCAGATGTTTTTCCAATCATGAATTGACACATTGTTTTCCCCTGTAATACTGTCTAAAAAAAGTATTCTGAGAGCTCTAACAGAGCTGAACAAGAGGTCAACACAGTAACAAGAAGAAGAAGAAGAAGAAAGCCTTATTTATTTCTTGGTCATGGATGGTATATGTCATTGTCTCGTGTGAACAATCTTGCTGCCAAAAGTATTAAATGTCCTGAAAAGCGTTCATTTATTCTGTGTCCTTAACTTACTTACTCTACTGTAGCTTTAAAGAATTGTCCTCGGTAGTGCTGATCTTATGAAAAAGGTTCCAGGTGAAGCGTTGTCTGCAGTTAAAAAGGTGACAGACTTCATTTACCCATTTTAACCTCGGCTGCAGCCCTGCATGTAAACCCAGGAAGTGTCGGCTGCTACAAGGCTCTGAACAGTCGTGTATTCACAGTGTAGAGGTGCGAGTGGTTGTAACTTAAAGGCTTCCTTTAATGGTTCAAGCATCTTATCAAAGATACAAAGACTTGAAAACATCGCATGCTGGAAATCCTCATGGGATTTCACGTGACATTTGAATGTATATAGTCACCAACAATCATTAATGTATAGGGACTTGAGAAGCTCTGCACTGTTGTCATGTTTCATCTCTAATTAATTACAGTTAGCAGATGTTCATTTCTCCCTCCACACTGCTTATAATCCTGCATGTGCCAGTGAACATGGCTGGACTTTGCCAGTACTGAGTCCTGCGCCGGTTCGATACCCTGCACGGCACGGCGAGTTGCGGCCGTCGGCTCGCTGGCATCGTTGGTGGGATCTGTGGTTGATGTCGGAGGGAGGTTGTCAGCCGCCCGGTGCCGCAGTTAATAAAAAATGAATGGAAAGAGAAGGGGGAGGAGCCGTCAGCTGTTGCTCGGGCTCTTTAACTCTCACCTCTCTGGTGGCTGCTGTGCTGCTCCCACCGGGCGCGCAGTTTATACAATCCTGAATCCCACTGCCGCCCCACGCTGCCAGGTTTTATGCAACACAGTGCCACAGCTGTTGGAGTTTTACATCACACACAATTGAAACAGGCACATGAAAATATTGATTTCTGAAACAACAGTAGTACATTCATGTGAATGCAGTGGTGGCTCTCCAGAAAAGGATCGGCCTGATTATGGTGTAAGACCAGGCTGAAAACTAGTAGTAGCTCAGAAATCCACGCCATGGACTCAGTTCTGAAAAAGGACAAAACATCATCCAGCCATCATCTTCAATGAACCTTCAATTGATACATAAAAAATATATTTTGACCTTGAGTGTGAATCTGGATGATTTAGTGAATGTGAAGCAACACTGGAGCTTCATAGTGTACTAGTGAGTACTGTCCCTTTAAGCCGGGCTACGCCTGACTTGAACATATGGGAAGCTAATCTTAGCCCAGGTCCTGAGAGAGACAAGGCTGGCAACCAGCCACTGTGCAGAGCTGAGGAAGGGTTCTCTGGCTTTACTGTTTTTCCCCTCGCAAGTATGAGCAGTTTATGATTAAACCCTAAATACCGTCTCCAAAAAAACTCATCATGTAATCATTAAGGCTGTGATGTGTTTCACCTGAAAACAAAACAGGTCTAGTATTTGAAACAACTGTGACTCTGTTAATGATTATGTCATTGTCCAATCAGATTTGACTGCTCAGCTCTTTTTCATGACTTGGCACACCCGGCAGGTAGTAGTACACAGTGCTCTTTTATGATTTTCCTATCCATCTCCCTTCTGCCTGTCACGTCCACTCTCTTTGTCTCAGACCCAACATATTCTGTATATTGATTTACATTCCTCTCCTTCTTTTCATGTCCCGAACGTCAAGCACAAAGAGCTGCCTTTTAAAAACAGCACCCGCCTACTCTTCTTCCTCCTCCTCCTCCTTCCTCATTATGTTAAAGCAGCTCCACCCTGCCCAACAGACCCCCACCCCATCACCCAACACCACCTTTCCATTTTTCTCCTCTCTCTCCCAAGCCACTCCTCCCTTTCTCTTTGTGAGTAGCAGTGAGGAGGGGTAGGCCTTCCCCAGCTGGGCTCTTCGTGCCAACTTGCACGTGCTGAAAGTCAGGAGGTATGACTCAGATTGTATACCTTACGGTTAGTACTACGATCGACACCCAAACACACCCTGAACCTGAACTTAACACCATCCTGCCTTGGAGCGTGTGTGCGTGTGTGTGTGTGTGTGTGTGTGTGTGTGTGTGTGTGTGTGGCAATGACTGCAAAGACAAAGGAACAGGTTTCAAACAAACAGACAGATGCAAGGATGAAACAAGGTGCATGTCTTAAATATGAACATACTCGTTTTAGACAGACAGATGGAAACAGCCCAAACAAAGATACAATTGCATTATGGTTGTATGGTACAAAAAGGCACTGTTAATCATTTTACTATCTATATCCTTTTCATGAGATAATATCCAAAACAAAACACATGTTGTGCCAGGTTTGCTCATGAACATAATAAAGCAATCATAATAATAAGAGACTGCAGTAAAGCTGTTTGTTTAACCAGGCTGAAACACTTTGTGTTGCCTCTACTCTGTTAAACATGTGCTCAGTGCGGCTCTGCAGCCTCTTGTCCTGCCCACCAATAAACCCGGTGACCCTCAGTGAACAATCCAATACTGTATGCATACAAGCATGTGTGTGTATGTGTGTGCGTGTGGAGAAAAAAATCATTAAAGAAAGCCTCTGCATTTGTTGCCAGTGTGTGCATTTGCAGGAGCCTTTAGCGTCTTGTCTTTGCCTCTGTGTGTGGTGAGAAACAGGCGTGTGTGTGTGCGTTGGGCAGGAAGGGAGAAAGAAAGTGAAAGATAAAGAGAGAGCAAAAAGACAGAAGAAGAGGGGGGGGAAGGAGAGAGAGTCACAGAGTGTGTCAGATCAGATGACCTTGATGCCATTAGACTACAGGGCAATATGGGTCGGGGGGTGGGGGTGTATGGAGGTAAAAGGGAGCAGTGGTGGAGGGAGGTGGAGTCAGCTGACAGGAAGAGATGGGAGGAGGGGAAAGGTCCCTCATGTCATGATCGCGGTGCTCATCTGGGTCGTTTAATGGAGGCTTTTTTGGCACAAAAATAAAAGTTCTGATGAGAGGTGATGAAGGTGCAGAAACAGTGACATTCAGCGGTGACGCTGTAAATTAGCAGAAAGACTGTTCAAACACTTGAAACCGGACAAGTTGTTCTTTATTGGCTTTCACACACACACACACACACACACACACACACCTCCCACTACCTATGTGCTGGTAACATTTTAAAAAGCTTGTTTCGGTGTGTGAGGGTTTTATGTCAGGACTTTGTTGAGAAGAAAAGAAAAAGATGACTCAGGCTTAGTCACGCAAGCCAACCCAACACACACTGCTGAGGATGGACTTTTGTTGTCAGTCATCCCTCCTACAACCCAAGACCTTTCCAGTGTGCTGCTGAGAAACAGTGAGCGAGAGACAGAGAAGTGAGAGAGATGGAGAGAACGAGAGAGAGACGAGGGCGTGAAACAACTCATTTGGACCATAATTTGACTAGATGTTGAGATGAAGTGATCGACGTGAGATTTCGGAGTCTCTGTTGTACCTTCCTCTCACTTTCTCAATGCCGGGCTACAGCAGGTTTACAGTAAGTGGGCAACACACTGCTTTTCCATTTCATTTTCACCAAAAAGTTAAGAAACCTGTGGTTGACACTTCCAGTGTTTCAGGTCTATGTGTCATGTGAAGTGAACACAGTTGAATTAGAAGTTAACTAGGACAGCATGCCTTCCAATTACAATGTAATCTGTCACCTTGATATGTTATCTCGTGGAAAAGTAACCAATTGTGCTCAGGAGGGAATTTCAGGACCGCTCTCTTGGACAAACCTGACTGGCAGCATCGTGGCGTTGATTCTGTGTACGGCTGTAATCACGCTAGAACATCTTAAAGCCAAGGAACATACTTCATGCCCTTTTCTGTCATTGTTGTTAATCTAAATTCCCAATCTCTGTTCTGCTCTCAAAGGGAGTGAGATGTGATTGAGGTAAACACCAGAAATTATGAGCAATGGTTTATGTGAAATGACACTGGTTGTGAGTCATCAGTGAGCACATGTTTATGAAAAGCCATTTTGATCTATCTACATACAGTAAATTATATAATATAGCGTGTTTTCACGGTGTGTTGTTGTTTTGGGAACAGCTGAATTTGCCATTGTGGAGGTCCCGTCTTTTATGTTGATGTTTTGGCTAAATCGTACTTCTTTGTTTTACTCAGCCATGTACGTGACAGAAACTCATTCAGAGCTCATGTTTTTACAATGTGGGTGAATGAGCTAATGAATTCTGTTGAAGCACGGCACTGTCCTCTAGCTCACAAGCTCAGCTTATGTTTCTGTTCTGTTTTCTTGATGTTCATTTCAAAACCTGCTACAGCCATGTGATGCGTTTCATTTCTGCCACTGTTTATATTAGATCTAGTTGTGATGGCTGCTTGTCTGTCGAGGTCTCTCTTAGCCTTAGATTGGAATAATTATTTATTTTGGCAAGTGCTGTATAGCCGGTGTATGTTTAAGAATTAGTAGTATGAAGTGTTTTTGATAAGAACACAGCGTTACGGGACCGAGCTGTGTTCAGTAGGTCTGTGAAATGAGGAACTGTGCGTGGAGCGCATGTGATTCAGGGGTTAAGTCGAGTCTTGAGCTAGAAATGCTGTGTCACTGCAGCCGGGGGAGTGAGCGAGCACAAGTGAATCGGGTGAATGAAAGAGCATGTTTTCGAGTGTCCGTTGGTGTGTGGTGTTGGTGATAGTAGAGAGTGGGCACATGTGCCAGATGACACATGTGCCCACCCAGTGGTGGAGGCAAAGCGTCCGGGTGGGAGACACTGATGATGATGATGCTGCTGATGACGACGCAACTACGTCATTGCCACATGTGTTTCCTACCTATCTTTCTCACTTCTCTCCCTCTCGCTCATTGGCACTCCTTGGTCATGTGACCTAATGCTCTACTTCTCCTCTCCTTCCCTTAGACAGCTTAGCCTGCGCTGTGTTTCTCTTTGGGATTGACGCTCATCTGTGTGTGTATAAACGAATATGTGTGGCTACAGAGACAGACAGTGTACAATTTACAGGGCCAGAGAGCGGGTGCGTCAGAAAGTGTTGGAGCGGTAATGCAATAAGCTATGCTAGAAAGGGAAAAGGCTCAGGAAACAAAACAGAGAGACAAATCGAGAGAGGGAGGCAGTTTGAGAAAGCCAGAGCAAATGAGAGATCAAGAGAGACCAAGAGGAAGAGGGAACGCCAAAGTAAGAGAAGCAGGGAAAGGCTACTGAAGTTGATCCAGCCATAGCGCAGTGTAGCCGGCACATGCTCAGTAATATAAGAGAAAAATACTACGCAGGAGCTGACAACGATCTGCGTGAGGGAGACGGCCATGTTTCCCCCCCCTTCTCCTCCTCCTCCTGGTTAAATCTGCTCCAAAACTCCAGCAATGTTGGAGAGAAGAGAGGAGACGCCACAAGGCCGGTCAGCCAGCCAGCAAGTGGGCGAGAGGGAACATCCAGCGATCATGAAGACGTTGATGATGATAGTGGCAGTGACGCCAAGGCAGAGCAATGGTGAGGAGAGAATACCAAGAGGACGTTATCGTAGGCTGGTGGACAGGAGAGGACAGTCTTGCGTCCTCGGCAAACTGTAAACGGGGTGATCGCTTGTGGTTGCCGTGTTCATTTGGCAACAACCTGCAGATACTTTCTGTTTGTACCCTCCTCTTCTTCTTCTTCTTCTTCTTCATCATCATCTTCCCTCCCATTACAGAATCAGTCACACGAATATCTGAGCGTCTTTCTGTTAACTGTTTTCTCCACAGACTTCCCTCTTGTTGCCTTCCCTCTCCTCGGTGTCTCCCTACATCCCCTTCTCTTCATCCTGCTACTCTTGCTTGCTGATGTCTAAGTGTCACCCGCTGTTCCCTCTCCATTGCCCGGCGCAGTTGTCTCGCTCTTTTACCTCTGTAGAAATCATACCGCCATCGAGATTTTCTTCTCTCTTGTAGGTGAGCGAGTTGACATTATAGAGTGTTGATGAATGATTGTATATCAGTCCGAAACCTTCCACCTTGTCTGTGTCCTCTGCATCTTGGAGGAAGGGCCAGCAAGACCGCCAGCAAGCCGGCTCCCTCTTCATCTACCAATCTTTCTTGTGTGCAGCCTTGCTAGAGAATCTATAATCAGCCACAGGTGTAAGATTGAAGCTTTTTGCTTCAAGCGAGGAATGGGCAACCGATGACTGCGGATGAGGAAGAAAATGGAGATCGAAGAACCATTATCGGTGGCTTCTCCTTTGGCCCTGGGCTGAGACGACTCTAGACGCTCAAACATGGAACAAAATCTCCGTGAGGACAACCAGATGCGGTTTGCAGAAGGCATAAACAAGCAACGTAACGTTGCTTTTCCTTGCTCCTTTTTCTTTTTCCTGTTGATGCCGTTGTGAGTTGAGACTGTGTATTTGCCTGACAGCCGCTGGTTCACCTCTGCGCCCGAAAGCTCTGTCAAAGCCGAAATAGCCATTACTGGTGTTTTGTGGATAATCGAAACACACAACATAGCCTTATATGTAAGATGATCTAATGCAGCAGAGCAAGTGGTGTTGAAGGGCGTGGATAGAGACAGAAAGAGGTTTTCTCATTGGTAAGAGCTCTGCTGCACTGTGCTGTTTCCTAGGCTGCCACTACTAGCGACTATCCCCCACTGCTCTCTGTTTCTGCTCACTGCACACTCCTCCATTCCATCGTACGTGCCCGCTGTGGCTCAGATAATGGCCTCTCGCTCTGCACACACTGAAGAGAGAGAGGAGAGGAGATGGAGGGAGAGGCTGCGCGAGAGGGAGGGGAGTGGAGGGAGGGAGGGAGAGAGAGAGAGAGGGGGGAAGGTGGGGGCTGCGAAGAGAAGCCGACTGCATGTGTAGCCGAGAGAAAGAAAGAGGATATTGAAAAAGGGGAAGGGAGGAGCAGACAGAGATAATGAGAAAGGAAAAAGGAGAGAACAGAAAGCGTCGGCCATAAGAAGAGGAAAGAGAATGAGAAACGTGTGTGCTGTGTTTGGGGGATGTGTGTTGAGTGTGTGCGGCTGGCTGCGTGTGCGTGCGTGAATGCACGCATGTGTGTTTCGGCGCTCGCTCTGTCTGTGCGCCACACAGACTGGAAGAAATAAAAAGGAATATAACCCAACAAGGCCGGATTACTTGTGGGCTGCTGTGCCGGCAAGCAAGTCTCATGCTCCTCTCCGTCTCCTCTTCTGCTTTCTGCTCTCCGACCGGCAGCTCTGTCTGGACGCCTAGGACAACGTAAGTAAGCGTCGCTGGTCCGCGGGGCTCCCACCCAGCTTCATATTGTCAGGGTCTCTGCTTCATGTTCCTGCTCGGCACGGCAGCAAAGGAAGGGGTGGAGGAAGAAGGAGGAGGACGAGAGGGAGAATAGGGGGGGGGGTGTTGTGTATCTGGGATTTAGGTTCAGCTGTCTACTCACAAGCTGAATTTAACCCCCTCACCGCCACTAACACTAGTGTCTTTACATGCTTTGTCTCCTCCCAGTATTTTTATTTTTTTTTGCAGTGTCAGTGTTAAACAGCCCTCGCTTTGCTCTCTCACAAAGATGTAAAGGCTCACCTTGTTTAAAGGGCTCGAGTGTCTCGTCTACCAGGTTTTGCGAGATCTGATCCGGTTAGATGTGTTGATGTTTTTGGATGCACTTGGTGTGTGTCAAGCTTGTAAAAGAGTGTGTGTGTGTTGGGGAGGTGGTGAAATATAGTGAAACAGTTAGAGAGAAGACCGAGATCGACAAGGCAGGGGAGTAGACTCTGTCACGGTGTAAATATTTGTCAAAGCACGTGGTCTGTACAGTCCAGGGCACCCGGATAGGTGTAAAGCGTTGCAGGTGTCAGTGCAGCATTTTTATCCCGGACCAAAATTTAAACTCTCAATAAAGTCAATCAAGGCCAATGAAAGCCCAGATCATATGAGGATTCAAAGAACTGTGTGCAGTGTGGTATTTGTTATCTGCACCGGCAAAGCTGAGTAAAGTCCGTTTGTTCTGAGTATACAGCTTGAGGCGCTTTAAACCCATGTGACTTGGCCTTGCGTTGTATATGTAACTGTGAGAAAAGGAGGAAAAGAAAGTGTCATTGCGCCTGACAGCGTGTGATTGTGGGATGTTAGGTTGTGCAGTGTTGCAGTCACTCTGTTTCAACACATTGCAGTTCTCATAACTGCCGTGCACAGCCCCCCCCCCCCCCTTCCTCTTTCACGTCTGATGCCACTGATAGCGCAGACATGCGGCCTCTCACGTATTGTATGCCGGCTGTTCACTGCCACCCCCGACCTATCCACAACCCCCACCCAGCACCCCAACCCCCTCCCCCTGGGACCCCCAACGGACACAGCGCAGAAGGTGGATTCAAAAGACCTGAGCATACCGCCTGTCCAGTAATTACCCACTTCAAAGGCTCATTTCAATAATATTCAAATGATGGGGAAGCTGGACGTCGGGCTCACTACTGTCATACACTGAGTTACAACCAGAAGCCATTTTCTGTCTTTTTTAAGTCACCTGAATCAGGAACTAGTTCACCATTAACATTTAACATGTTGGGGTGTGAGACCATCGGCTATCTTGAGGTTAGTTTGTGTTCATGTGTAAGGAATTTATTGATATCTTGATCCAATTTTTGTTGTGTCTTATGCCAGTGAGGGATTGTGCTTGTAACCAGCAATAAAGGCTACTGTACAGTGAAAAGCATGCAGCAGGGGCTTGTTTAGGGTATGTTGTCTGTTTATAGTAAACACATAGGTTAAAGACTGCATGTAAAAAGGTTAGTAATACAGTGCATTGGCTTCTGTCTAGGGTGCTAACATAAAAAAAATGTATTTATTCAGTGAGTCTGCCATTGTTTGCTTCTCAAAAGGGCTATTAGATATGTTGGAATACACTGTTCAGCCACAACATGAACTCTGTCAATGATTTCTGAGCCTGCCCTTGGATGATCTTTGTTTGCTGTTCCTCTCTAGACTCAGTTGACTGTATTCTATGAGGACCATAGACTGGACTGAATAATGTGTGCAAGTAACATCTTTGGACTCAAGTGAATCGGATCACCATAGTTGGCTTTAACATATTAAGATAATTGCAATAACAAACTCTCCACTCTGGTGCATTGAGCAGTCTGAAATAAACAGAATGCTTTGAAAATGTAATTTGACACAAGTCCAGGTGATGTGTTTGCAGTTTTCAGAGTAACTGCTAATGTGGTAACTGTCCCAATTTTGACTTTGAGAGGAAGTGGGACATATGCCGCACTGATCAGCTCCAGATTAGTGTTACCAAATGTCTGAGGTCTTTTAAAACCTGCTGATATGACATCTTAATGTTGTGTACTTGGTTGCAATGACTGCAATGAATACTACAGTTCAAAAAATGAACATCTAAAATACAAATATAGTTAGCCAAAGCTAGATTCTGTTATAGAGCAGTGTGGTACGATGGGTTTTGCCAAATATCAAGAGCAGTGAGTTGTTGCTTGTATTTTGCTGTATAAAATCACTGATGGGAAAGGCAAAGATTGGTTTACAAGCATAATTTCTCATGCCAAAACATTATTGACGTAGACATTGGGCCTATCTGCAGACACCAACTCTGAGCTTTGAATCTTCACTGCTACACCACTGTGTGCTCTCAGCAATCAAACTCCCTTCATCCTGGTAGAATCCTTCTTTAGCATATAATTGTAGTACATTAGTTCTTAAAATATATACTGTGTATCTCAGGCTGGTTGGGTAGCTCAGATAGTTGGAGAGCATCACATGAGCAGAGCCACACTGCAAAACTTCAATGTGTACTGTTACAATCAACAGCCAAACCCTCAATTTACTGAACATCTGTAATTTTCAAATACCTAATTAATGATCAAATAAGACTTTCCTTCACTCTTTAACAAATCATATTAGTAGTTCCACACTTGGTCAACAGTTCTCTCAACCAACTCAAGTGAATAAAATCTGTATTTTTTTATAAATTATGAAAATGAACAGCTCATGTAAGTGGATTTCGTGGATCTCCCAGTCATTATGTAGATTGGTTTATTTAGTTTTCTTTTCCTCTCAATGTGTATTTAATGCTCCACCTCTACCACACAGAGTCTCCACCATGGGTGACATGTTTTAACTCCAACTGCCTGCTTTGCATAGACTAACTGACCTGAACAGTGAAACTATGTCACATGGCCAGTCACTTGCCTGATAAACACTTGCTTGTTGTGAAATCTCTCCACTGAAGCAATAGTTATTTCAGTTTTCCTTAGGTCCCAACCCTGCAGCAGTGTATGCTCTGTATGTGTGAATGGTGGGAGGGAAACCCTGGATAGGAGCTGGGAAGAAGGGAATGGAGTCTAATATTATTTTGATGTTTGTTTAAAAACAAATCATTTTATCATTCTTATTCTTGGAATGCAGATAAATGATCAATATTTTATTAATAACAAACATACATTATTACTGTGTACATTATTACACACAGGGTGATTATTCAAAATAATGCCTAATGTGTATTGTTGTTTTGCATAGTCCTACCAGTTGCATAGTCCTGGAGTCTTTGGATTATTATAACCTCACTAACCTCACTCCATGATTTTCTTGCAGACTGTTCGGGAAGTCACTTCAGTGGATGGCCCCAGAAGTGGAGGCCAGATGGAAATTGGGTCACATGACCGCCTCCAGGAAGGCGCGCTGAACCTGGAATTGGCCAATGGGGTTAATCGCTACCCTAATGATGATGAGACATCTATAGAAACAGAGCAGCAGAGGGCAGGAAGCGTGCCTGCAAGGCAGTGGGTGTCAGGACATGGCAAGGTCAGTGACACCCAACAACAGCAACCGTGTTGGAACAGCAACAGTAGTACAGCCCCTGGTGAACCTGTCCACCACGCAGACATGGAGGATGCTCAAAATTTGGTGGCTTTTTCTGCTCTTGCCGGCTCCTTGCCTCCTTCTTCCTCCTCTTCCTGCCTCGTCCAGCCTAATACAGCCCAGCTGTATGAGAAATTCATCCAGGAGATGGGTGCTGAGGGGACTCAGGCCAGGCTCTCTGCAGGGGCTCCTGAGGGTAGCTGCCAACCTCCAGAAGACCTGAACACCCTACAGACAGCACTGAGCCAAGCCAAACATGGACACAAGCCCCCAAACTGCAACTGTGATGGGCCTGACTGTCCAGACTACCTTGAGTGGCTGGAGAAGAAGATTAAGTTGGCAACCAGTGAGGATCAAGGTTCCTGCAAGATGAATAATGCTCCTCCACACTTACAGTCTCACCTACAGCAACCCCATTTAAAGCATCAACCTCACCCCCACCCCCAGGTTAATGGTGGCCCCCGTCTGTCTACTTCATACCCCCAGCAGCAACAGGGAACTCAAGGCCCTCATCCAGACCAAGTGCCCTGCTCCAAACCCCCAATTCCTTGCTCTCCCCAGGTGCTCTCCATAGCCAAGGAAAAGAACGTCAGTCTTCAGACAGCCATCGCAATAGAAGCCCTGACCCAGTTATCTAGTACTGGTCCACAAGCTGCTGGCTCTCCAGGTCAAGCCCCCTACCACAGTAACCTCCATCACCACCAACATACCCAGAACCTCCCATCTCAGCCCCCCAATGGCACTAGCATGATCCCGTCCTCTCCCGGCACCCACTTATCCTCCTCACGCTCTCAATCCGTCCCTCCAGGATTACACACTGGCCAGCAGGCCCCAGTGTCCTGTGAGCACCATAGGCCCCAATCCCAGGGCCAGCCACCCCATGCTACCCCTCTCCCGTCCTCTACCTCTCCCTTCCCAGACCAGGGAAAACATCCAGGCTTCAGCCCTAATCCACAGCAGTGGCAACAGGGCTCAGGCAGAAGCTCTGAACAGAGGAACCCATGGATGCGTATGAAATCTGAGCCCCAGTCTCACTACGCCGCTGCACCTCACAGTAACTCAGACCCCATGTCAGAGCTCAAACAGCTGCTAGGTGATACCAGTGGCAAGTTCAGCAATGGTCCTTTCAAGCTTCCAATGGCACAGCAGCTCAGATTAACCCAGAATGGAGGTATCCAGGCCCAGGACAACCCAGGATTGGCCAGGATAAAGCAAGAGACAGACTCTGGTGAGCACTACCATCACACTGCCTCCATGGGACATTATGGCATGGCTAATTGTCAGCAGCAGGGTCAGCACTACCCTGGCACTCCCCTGTCTCCTGGTCAAGCAGCCATCAGCCACTCCACTCAGGCAGCTTTGCAGCAGCACCTTCACTACAAGAGGAACCTCTTCTCTAACCACTCCTCTGGCTTTGGAGCACCAGGCCCTCGTGCACCTCTGGCTTGCCAAAACTTGAAAAAATGGTGGCCACAGATGGAGGCAGAATGTATGCCACATCTGGCCATCAAACAGGAATCCAAGGAACCCAAGAAGAAAAAAAGCAGCCAAGGATCTCCTGTCATAAAAGCTATGAGTGGGATGCTTACAGTCCCTCCCCTACCCAAACCGAAACAGATCATAATCAAGAAGACCAAGCAGAAAGCCTCCATGCCAACCTTCCTGCCTCAGATTCAGATCACCATACAAAAACCACCAGTCCTCATGATGGACAGAGCCCCGGCCCTGACCAGCCTGAAACCAGGTTCTCTCCCCTCTCTACCCCTCCATAGTAATTCCACTCAGGCTCCTGCTGCAGGCCTCCCTGCCCCAGCCCAATCTCAGGTATCCATTTCCAACTCCTTAATGACTCCCTCTTCCACTGTTTCTGCTTTGTCAGAAAACACTCCAGCCCTCATGGGCCCTCTGCCCCTACCTGTGGCCCCTTTAGCCCATGTTAAGTCAGAGGGAGCTAACAGCTTGGTCTCCAGTTACACCAGCACCACCAAACCTCTGACCTCCACATCTTCACCCGACACCTCACAATTACAGAGTCTCATCAACATAGACCCGAAATACGAAGAACTGATCCGCCAGTTTGAGGCTGAATTTGGGGACACAGCCCCATCCGCCAGTCAACTCATGGAGGAGACTGCTACAGCCCCTCAGCAGGGGAATCAGTCCCAGACCTGTCCTCAGGACCTCAGTTCCACATCATCATCATCATCCAAATCCCAGTCGGCTCCCTTATTTCTCACCCCTCAAGCCAGCTCCACATCTCATTCAGATGATCAGGAGATGGAAGTCAACAAAGATGAGTTAGGGACCCAAAGTGAAGCAGCCTTGAACCTGGCACCCACAGAAAGCCCAATGGAGGAGCAGCATAAGGGGCCCCTCCATGTCTCTCTGAATCAGGAGGCCATTCTGGACAAGCAGCAGCAGCTCAGTTTGTTAGAGGATAGGTTCAGCATACCATGTTCTCCTCTGCCTAAACGCATGAAGATCGAAGCCTCGGGTGATATAGCAGTACTTTCCACCACGTGCTATTCTGAAGAGGACACACCCACTAAGGACAGTCTGCCTTCTTCTCCATCACTCAGAGGCTTCCTGGAGTCTCCTCTGCGCTATCTAGACACCCCCACAAAAACCTTGTTAGATACTCCCTCCAAGGATCTACAGGCAGAGTTCCCCACCTGCACCTGTGTGGGTAAGTCAGTGTGTTGGTGTCTTTCAATGCGTATGCAGAATGCAGAGGGATGAGTTTGATATCCATCAACATAGTGAATTAGCACTTTCCAAACAGTATTGAATAATGTTCTAACTCCAAACATTGCCAATTCATCAAAAAAAGTAAGTAAGTCTGTAAGTACAGTAAGTCTGGCCAATGTTAGGCTGACTAGTAAAGGCAGTAGTGGGTACTAGTAAAGTGTCTTATGTCAACAAGGACACACGCATATTTTGCAGTGAAGACTCTTTTGGGAAACATTTTCTAAATCTGGAAATGTTCATGTGTTGCCCTACCAGTTGAGGTAAACATTAGTGAACTCATAATACTGTCACTCTGAGAGTACTTTACTGTAGTTATTGAGCTACACAGGTCCACTATTGAGTTTTTTTAGTCCCCCTCTGCTTCAGCTTCTCTATCTAGATGCTTGTTGAGTGTATCCAAGAATGTGCGTGTTGCCAGGGTGTGTGGCTGCAACCATCCAGACTGCGACAGTGTGAGGCACTAAAGGCAGCGGGCAGGAACAATAGCAGTGGTGGCAGAAGGAGCCTTTTGTGTGGGTTTGGGTCTAGCAGGCAAGCAGAACAGAGCCTTTGTCAGACAGAAAGGAACTCAGTCCCATAGTTTGGGTAGTACCCTGCTCAGGTTATTTGTTTACAACAGAGTAGGTGGTCCTACAGTAGAAACCTATACTACATATTTAAAATAAATGAGAAAAAAGAAAATGCATTTACTTATAACACAGCTTTACAGGTAGTTAGATTTTGCCTACAGTACACCCACATTATGAATTTGTAAAAGGTCTTTATTCTTTAAAAATACCCTATCTCTCTGCCCATTAAGTCAGGAATAAATAACTCAGTAAATCAGAATATTACTGGTCAGTCTACTCTGGGTAACAGTCCATTAATTTACTCGTTGTTAACTTGGGAGCTAAGAAGAGTTTAGGCCTGGTAAATAGACCCTTACTGTACCTAAACATTGAGAGGGTGCACAGCAGCGAGAGAGCAGCTGCAGGGAAACACCTGTGCTGTTACCAAGAGTAAAGACCAGCAGACAAGTCTTGATAGTAGAGTTTGGTTACACACTGCCCTGTCAACTGCTACAGCATAACACTGCTGGAATGAGACTCACAAAGATACAGCCATGATGTGCACATACACGTGTGCACACACACACACACAAACAATTTCCCACGCAAGAATTTAGTATGACTCCTCCACTTCCTGCCCTGGGCCACACCCTGGTGCCTCCCTGCACTAAGAGGGGAATGTGACCTCATATTGCCTCTGAACCAGAGACACACAACACTGAGTGTATGTCCACGTTCTAGATAATTAGCTGGTAGTGCATTTACATTTAGAGCATTTAGCTAGAGTGTGTACTACACTATGATAATGAAGTGTTGAACCCAGTATTAGTTTCCTGTTTTAAAAGCTAAGCAATGCAAAGTCCAGTACAGTCATACAGACATGCAAGATCAGCACTAAAGTCATGGGACATTATTTACCACGACAGACGGGTGTAGGACAATGATCTAATGCATTCACACACTCATAGACAACATAAACACAGTGCACAGCACTCACACAGACACTCCCCTCATCGACTCAGAGACCGAGTCATTCATCACTACCTCAAAAAAGATCTCCACACACACACACACACACACACACACACCACACCCTCCCGTCACAGTCCACTGTGCGTCGGGAGGGTATTTGTGTGAATTGGATGTTGCAATCAGTTGCACATTCTCACGCTTCTCATAGATGATTTGGCTTCAGCTACAAAGAGGATGTCTTCCAAAAATACATGCAAACACTGACATGTGATTATGTGCTAAGATATTGCTTCATTCTTAACTCTGAACTTAAGTCAAGAGACTTGTACTGTTAAATATTTTCAACTTGTGAGACATTTACTCAGTTCGATGAAGCGAGCACCCTTTAGCTTCAAGCAGGACTCCATCGTAAATTTGGATTTAAGGCAGGGAAATTATTTATTTGATCAACGTGATGTGCAAAAACAGTTATAAAGCCTGATGCTGCTGCTGATGTTGATGTAGAATACAATATTTAAATAATCTCTTTGGTGTCTTTGTTCTACAAATTGAGAAGAGATTTTAGGAGATATTTACACTAAAAACAGTACATGATAATGACAATTTCAATGTTTTGTTTAAATCAAACTACAAAGTAAAGTGAGATAACTTTTGGCTCTCTTCCTCTAAAGTAGTATAAGTGTAGTATTAATACCAATTTTAGCTCATAATAATAGAACATCCAGACTAAAAAATAGCTATATTTAGTTTTAAAATTTTTAGATTAATCGCATGATTTTCTTTCGATTAATCGCATTGTTACGCGCAAAATTGAATAATGAATTCTAAAGTAGTGTATAGCGCACTTGTAATTTAAATGTACTGCTATATACACAAAAGTGCAATAACATGTGGTTTGCAAACACTTTAAACAAATAATTTGCTTTTTACCCGCAGTATTCCCTTTACACAGCAGCAATAAAATTACCTAAACTTACCTATAACCTACACATTAATGTAATCAAATCAATTATTAAACCAAAGCTGTTTGCCACTGCCAGGGCATTTCCTTTTATCTAGCTTGTTAAAAGAAGTTACCATCAGAGTCCAGTTTTCTTCTGTATTTTTTTCTCAGCAGGTATTAGCAGGTATCTTTTATCAGGGAGCAGCAGAAATACTATATTCAGTAGGGTTGGGACGATGTCTACATTCAAACATTGGGATGGACGGGGGTGGGGGGGGGTGTAGCGGTCGTCTTATGTGCGTGTGTTCACTCGCACAGACTTTTCAAGTCGCGGTGGATATTTTACAAGCACGGACCAGGTAACGTTAAAGCAACATTGAACACAGGGTGCAGATGTTGGTTTCGGCTGTTTGAGTTGTTTGATAGGCTGCGTCATTAAGAAGCAAGCGTCTCACCTGCTGCCTTGAGAAAAAAGACGACAGCGTAGTCTGCCGAAGCCTCCCTCCACTGCTTGTTTGGGTGGGTGATTTGCAGGCTGATCAACATCCCGCCGCTCCTGTGACCCATGGTTTGACTGTATGTGTATTCAGAGCCAGTGAGCAACAGACTTTCAAAATAATAATAATTTAACGTGATAATAATGCGTTAACGTGCCCAGCCCTACTAAATTTAGATTTACTCAAAGTGTTCACCACAGAGTGGTTTAGTGTGCAGCGAAACTTAAGCAAGAGAAAAAATACATTGTCAGCACAAGTGGTCTGTTGTGCATTGTGAATAATTGTGGACATTAAGTGTGGAATTTGCCTTAGTGCTTTTTCAGGTCCAGTAATGTGCTGTTTCCTCATCCTCTACTGCCTCTTTTTTCTAGAACAAATCGTGGAGAAAGATGAAGGGCCCTACTACAATCACCTGGGATCTGGACCTACTGTAACCTCCATACGAAACCTGATGGAGTCGAGGTGAGTCTTTCCCTCTTTTCTTCTATCCTCTTCTTCCTACATGCATTTGCTTTCTCTGCCTCTTCCTTCTCCTCTCTCTCTACCTTCCCTCCCCCTCACATTTTGTCCTTAGGGAATCTGTGACCCAGAATCCGGTAGGAGGAACAGGAAGTATCAGCATCATCAGCACATCAGAGGCAGAGCGTGCAGCGCAGGAGTAGCAGCAGATGATAGCTGAGAATGAGAGGAATTTGGGAGGAAGAAGGACATATTTCAAATCACAGAGAGAGAGAGAGAGAGAGAGAGAGAGAGAGAGAGAGAGAGATAAAGAGTGAGGAAGACAGAGGGAAGGGAGGAAAGAAGAGACAAAATGTTAATTTTAAGTAGAAAGTGTGATAGAAAGGGTGCATTTTATGTGCAGTAATATTGTGTAGCAGTCAGCTAGTATTAAGTAATGCTGAAAATTAGAGTTACGTGACTTTTTAAATGCAAATAATGTACATACAAAGCTGATTAGAAGATAAATATATGTGACATGTTGTTTTTTATTTTATAGATGAGGCAACAGATGATATTTTGCATTAGCCATCAGGACTCTGATCCGTGTCACTTACACAGTACTAACTGGACAACCTCACCAAACCAATCCAATAAGCTGTTGTTGCTCTGTCTGCAGTGCATCAGCAGACTTGGTGATAAAAGGACAGATTAGCTTAGTTTAGCAGTTTGATCTTCATGAGATTAGTACTTATTCAATTCAGGAAGAAACACCAGATAGCTCCCCAGCTGCTAAATATTAACCAAAGTAATCAAAGTTGTTGTAGGGCTATCTTACTAAAACATAATACTGATTACTGATACTGATGCTAACCTTCGTTCATGTTTAAGGATTCTTAGTTAACACGTTGTACTGTCTGTTATTTGTACCAGACTGCAGAAACACCTTGTACTCAGTGTGGTAACCTATTACAACCGGACACCACATTGTGTTATGCTTCATGTGAATAGTACTGAACATTGTACTGAGGCTGGTATTCACTGAGTGTCATTAGTCCCTGGAGAGCACAGGATGAGGTGGGGGGATGTTAGGCCAGAGACCACTTTTTGTTGTTTGAGAGATGACCTAAGACTTTAAAGACCCAATGTCCCTAGCTAACCTTTGACCCACCCCTGACCCAAGCAGGCCACCCCCTGTGGTGACAGAGCCTCCCCCCCCCCGCACACTCTTTCAGGCACCTCAGGATGATTCCTATTCAGAAGGAGCCCCTTGTGTTCACTGTCAAACCAAATCTGCTCAGGGCTGAAGTTTGCACAATGGCAGGTATCAAGCAGGCGGGAGACTTGATGTGAACCGTGAGCGGACATTTGACAGATTCTGCTGGCCAATCCCATCCCCAGTGCAACCTCTGATCCCCTCCCTCCTCCTTTTACACCTCCCGACTCTACCGTCAGACCTGCAGGAATACACACATACATCATTAGGACAACTCCCGACACTCCATTGTTTACCCAAGCAGGTGTTCGTCGACACATACACACAAAACAAATAGAAATGTGTGTACAGAAAATAAGCTGACGCATGTGGACACAAACACCAGCCCAGAAATATCTCCAAGAGAAGACCCTTTGGCTGGCGTGGTGTAGAGTCTGCTGGGTTCTGGTTTACTCTGCCGTGCTTGTGTGAATCTCAGCAGAGCCTTGTGAACACTCCTCACCAGCCAGTGGTGCTGAGGTTGGCCTGTCTTTGTCATAAATGACAAACTACGATTCTCACATATTCAGGGTAACAAATGCAAAAGTTATAGTTGTAATAAAAAATTTGAAACGCTCCCGATGAGGTCAGTCATGACAAAAAGAACACACTGGTTAACTTCTGAACAACAAGGCTGTGTCTCCTGTTACAGCTCTGATACTCCAAGCCAACAGTTAGCAGCTGCTGATCTGCTGCTGGACAGCTACTGAGTGGACATGTGTCGCCCAGAGCTTTTGCAGTGTGGTATTATTGGCACTATCTGACCTTTATCAGCGACCATTTGGCCAACTGAGCGTGTTTAATCTGAGCTATCGGGTTGTTCAGCTCAGCAGATTTGCTTTTCCTGTGTTTATGTTGAGCATAAATGAGTTTAAACAGATTAACAGCATGAAAATTGATACTTTTTAGTTGAGTCTTTAGTTTGTTTAATCGTGAATACAGGCACAGAGTGCAAATTGATACAGTTGGTGAACTGGCTGTCAGGTGTACTGCGTTGTGTTGAGGTGCAACTTTTAACAGAACACGTGAGGCCACAAGAAATGATCCAAAGCATCTGACCAGTCAGCTTTTGTTGGCGCTAGCTCCTTGAGGTCGGCTTTGTGGCCCCTTACACACAGGAAAGACTGCAGGGTGTATTTAAATTTAGGCCACTAGAGTGTCAGCTTAGCATATCAGAGCCCTTGGAGTCAAGCGTCAGGGGTATCTTATCTGAAGAGAAGTCATTCTGGCACCAAACACCAACTGCCCAAGTGACTGAACATCAATATAACTAAATTGTTTCTCCTCCTGTGCAGGTATGGAGAGAAAGGGGATGCCATCCGCATTGAGAAGGTGCAGTTCACAGGCAAAGAGGGAAAGAGCTCACACGGATGTCCTATTGCTAAATGGGTAAGTAGCATCACATCACTGGTATCTGGTTGAAGCTTTGAAAGAGCCTTGCATTACATAACTTCCTGCATAGGTGACTGCACTGGGATAAGAAGCAATATATTTGGGATTGGTATTGTCGATGTTATGTTTCAAAAGAATGGCCCATGTTTTGTTTAAAACAAAAAACATCTTTGTCCACACACAGAGTTTTAGCCAAGTGGAACTGTTGCTGAAAGTAAGACAGGAGTACAGAGAGACTGTGACGGCAGGAAACAGACTGGGAGTCATCGCAAAGCAGCCTAAATATGGCGACATGCACAGTAAAAGTGTGTGTTATTTGCACAGTACAAAATATTTTAATCAAAATACCAAAACATAAATACTGCCAGTAGCATCGTGTTTCTGCTTTGCATGACTTATAAGACCCAATCAGGAAGCCAAATGTGGGCTTACGTCTGTCCGCACTAACGCTGCGTTCCAAGCAACTTGGAAATGGGAAATTTCCAACCTCCAACTAGAAAGAGTACCATGGAACGCCACTTGAAGTAGGATTTCCTACTTGTGAACTCTGAGAAAAAATATGTACCCCAACTTCACGAGTAGCAGCCGAATGACGTCACACAACAACTGCAGCTCCCATAGAGCACACATTGTAAATGGTATACCATGAACTAAAAGGCAAAGTAAATTGTTAAATTAAAATAATTCATACTAGTATCAAAAAGTGAAACTTGTAAATTGATGTAGAAATGTTGTCAATGTTATTAGGTAGCTGGTTACAGTAAATGATCTCTGAATGTCATCTTCTCTGCCCAAAAGTTACTCAGGAAAATGTTAAAAATGCCCAGAAATGTGAAAACATTTGGAAATATAGCCTCCAACTTCTGCTGACTTGAGGATTACCAACTGATGTAGCTAGAAGTAACGTATATTTGTTTTTAATAAAATGGTCATCCTTTTAATTAATACCAAGTGCACTGCTGAGGGTGAACTTGCCAAGAAAGCGTAAGTTGGTCACGGTCAGCCATGTTTATTGTTTACATTTAGCGTCATGCACCTGATGCACCCGATTTGAGGACGGTAGTTGGACATTTCCCAGTTCCGAGCAGTCTGGAGCGCGGCATAAAACGTTACCCCAGAGTTTTAAAAATGAAAACGGGGTCTGCAGCGTTTTCAAACTTCTCCATTTTAGGTCTTCGCATTCTGGATGGGAGGTGCAAATGAAGCAAAAGTCTGTGTTTTAAAACAAAATTGTATTAGTGTGGATGTAGCCTCAGTCAAAGGGAGAGAAAAGGAGAGGGAGAGGTGTTTTGGGACGTTTGTCTCACCTGAAAACAGTGACAGCCTATCAACAACAGGTTTATGCATAATGAGGGGTCCTGGGGAGACACTGAGCCAAGTTTGTCACCCACAGTGTGTAAATCAGTATGAGGTCTAACACTCTGTAACAACTGCCCTGCCTCCCCCCTCGTGTGTCACCCCTGACACCTCCTGCTAATTACTTTACGGATTGAAAGTGAGAGTGTGTGCTGGTGACAGAGAGAGAGAAAGAGAGGGGCTGTAGAGATAATAAAAGTGAAAGCGAGCAGGCTTGCACATATCAAAAGACATTTATCTTTTCTGGTAGAAAAAAAAAAACTGCTGAGGAATCAGATACTGAGGTCATGAGGAAGTGTTCTGGTGTGTGATGTGAATTGACTCTTAGTCCATGACTCAGATTTCAGTACAGGTATCTCATATCCTTTCAAAAAGCACGTAACAATCAACTGTTTCTCATTTTCTTGTTCAGTAATTTTAAAGCATTTGTGTGCGCTAGACATCCAAAGGCGACTGCTTTGTAAGCACAAATGTAAATTACTGAAATCAGAGAAGGGGACTTAGTGAGCATAAACGAAGGTGTTGGATGTTTATCTTACCTCACCTGGATGAGCAAAAGCTAAAATAATAATAAGCTCCGTTTCTCTGTCAGGTGATCCGTCGTGGCAGCGAGACGGAGAAGCTGCTGTGTCTGGTGCGCGAGCGTGCGGGCCACCACTGTGACAACGCTGTCATCATCATCCTCATTATGGCCTGGGAAGGTGTCCCGAGGGCCCTGGCAGACAAGCTGTACAGCGAGCTCAGTGACACCCTCACCAAGTATGGCAACCCCACCAGTCGACGCTGCGGCCTGAATGATGAGTGAGTAGCCGATGGGTTCTCTTTGATGCTGGTTTTCTATCATACAAGCTTGTCAATGTGCAGAAAAGAACATTATATTATGTTCACTGCACCTGTTTGTCCTGTATTTTGTTTATGGAGTATTTTGTCTCCAGTCATCTTCATCAGGGCGTTCAGGAAGACCTTTGCTAAAAATGTAGTCCGTTTAATGGCCTAATCTTTGCTTTGTAACCAGATATCTCTGTGTGCACATTGTCCATGCCATACATCCCAAACCTACAATTAGCTTTGAAGGGATGTTGACACACCTTTGTTTAACCTGGTTTAGACATAAGCACTATTCACCGGTTAGGGTTAGAAAATAAGTCTTATTCCCTTCTTAGCAGCGTCTGTGTTGTTCCTCTAATTATAAACTATAAACCGTATTATATTATGTGATGGCGTCTGAGTGTTTGTGATACATATCTAAATGCAAGTTAAAATTAAGGAACATTGTCTTATATGAAACTCCTAAGGGGCTAAGATGATGAGTTATATATTAATGCTTCGAATAAAACATTTCTGAAATCTCTCTCTGCCACATTGTTCTATCCCACTTACCTTACACATGATGTGAAGTGTGCACACATACAGTCCTGCTCACCATTAGTGGCACCCATGAAGTTTATGTACATAATGTGGAATATCTTCTGAAAAAAATCAAGTGAAACAATTCTGTTCTATAGAGAACTTGTGATTGATAACATAAGAGCAAATAATAAATAACAATTTAAAACAATAAACAATGGGAGGAAAAAATAGAAAATCTTAAAGCTTGCTGTGTCACTGGTATTTGCACCCTTTGCTGTAAATCAGTATGGAAACACATTGTGACTCGCCTGTGGTAAATCACAAATGAGAATCACCTGTGATAAATTGTCTGTCTAAAAAGCCATCTGTTATTCCCTGTTCCTTTGTCACAATGTTGAAGACAAAGGAACTGTCTGAGGACATCAGAAGTGCAATAATTAGCAAACACAAGACCTCCAAAGGGTATAAGGCCATCTCCAAAGACCTTGGTATCCCTGTTTCAACAGTGCGTAATGTTATTAAAAAGTTTGCCAAGCATGGAACTGTCAAGAACCTCCCTGGACGTTGGAGGAAGAGAAAAATTGATGAGAGAAGTCTGCGAAGGTTGGTGCGAATGGTGGACAAAACACCACGTCAAACATCCAAAGACCTGAAGGCCAACCTGGAACAGTCTGGGGTCATGGTTTCAACAAGTACCATACGCCGCACACTAAACCAAACAGGGCTTCATGGGCAAAGGCCAAGGAAGACAACACAATCTTTCTGGGAAAATGTTCTGTGGACAGATGAAACAAAAATAAAGCTTTTTGGCAATGCACACCAACAGTTTGTTTACAGACGGCGCAATGAAGACCAACAGTTAAGCATGGTGGAGGATCCATAATGCTGTGGGGCTGCTTTGCTGCATCTGGTACTGGAGGCCTTGACCGTATCACAGGAATCATGAAATCAGAGAATTATCAAGAGACTTTAGATCGAAATGTCCTACCCAGTGTAAGAGAACTTGGTTTGAGTCAAAGATCATGGGTCCTCCAGCAAGACAAAGACCCAAAGCACGCATCCAAAAGCACGCAGGAATGGTTGAAAAGGGAAAAAATGGACTGTTTTAAAATGGCCAGCAATGAGTCCTAATCTCAATCCTATTGAAAATCTTTGATATGAGCTGAAATCTGCCATTGGGGAAAAGAAACCTGCAAACGTTCAAGAGCTTGAACAATTTGCAAAGAAAGAGTGGGAGAAAATACCAGCTGAGAAGTGCAAGAAGCTTATAGATGGCTACAAGAAATGTTTGCAGGCTGTCATCACTGCCAACGGGTGTGCAACCAAATATTAAAGAGGGGTGCCTTTATTGCTGCACATGCTGTTTTTACTGTTTCTTCTTTGAAATTACAATATGTAAGTTGAAAAAACAATTTTCTTTGTCAAATTATGTTGGACCTCAAATTAAAAGATCCTGATGATATAAATTTGGTACATTTCTATTTATTTCTGAAGAGTTTGTGCAAAAAATGAAGGGGTGCCAATAATGGTGAGCAGGACTGTAATTTATACATGAAGCTGAGAGTGCGCCCACTGTCTCCCCCTGCAGTCGTACCTGTGCGTGTCAAGGCAAGGACCCTGAATATTGCGGCGCTTCCTTCTCCTTTGGCTGCTCCTGGAGTATGTACTTTAATGGCTGTAAGTACGCCCGAAGCAAAATGCCGCGCAAGTTCAGGCTACAAGGAGATCACCCTGAAGAGGTACTCATCACATCAAAGCCGCTTGTTTTATAGCATTATGCAGGAATATGTTAACGCTAATACTACATTTCGGTCGGCTCTGTGTCTCTGTGTTTTGTTCTTACCTGTTATGCTTGTTTTTGGTTTTCAGGAGGAAAAACTCAGGGATCACTTCCAGCATCTGGCAACTGAGGTGGCTCCTGTGTACAAGAAGCTGGCCCCACAGGCCTACAGTAACCAGGTTTGTTGTGCAGGCAAATACCCAGTGGTGTACATTTAATGTGCAACCCTTTTACACCTGATGATAATCTCATGCAACCACCAACTGCACGTGTCATCTTCGTCACACACAATGAGTAGCAGTGTACACCAGATCATCATGACTTTGGCTGTCACATAATACTTATACATAACACTTCCTGCTTCTTGGCACTAAGACTGAGAAACAGAGAAGAACCTACTGGCAGGGACTAACTCAGCTCTAAGCTATTTTTACAGTAAGCCTGACATATTACACCTGTGAAGTGCTGCCTTTGAGAAAGGCAAAAAAACAAAATTTGCACTGCTTTGTTTGTTTCTTTCTTGGATTGAATGTAAGGAAATGAAGTTATCTTTGTCCTCTTCCTCAGTGCCTGACTGAGCAGAAGGCTCCAGAATGCAGGCTGGGCTTGAAGGAGGGCCGGCCGTTCTCTGGAGTCACTGCTTGCATGGACTTCTGTGCCCACGCTCATAAGGACCAGCACAACCTCTACAATGGTTGCACAGTGGTAAGATCAATTTTAGGGTTAGAGGATTAATTGTTGTGCTATGGGTGGTGTCTGAATGCTTCCTGTGGTCGGGTGTGTGTTGCGTTTGTATGTGCGTGTATGACCTTTTAAATGTTTTTCTGTTGCATGAGCTTTGCATTTTTATATATGCTTGGTATTAATGTTCAGCAATTTGTAACCTGTGTTAAAAAATGTGCTATATAAATAAAGTTTTACTGACTTTTGTGTGAAAAAGCTAAATAAAAAGTGTAGTTTTGTAGCTTGGCGGTTTACATTTCTTCTTGCTCTCCCTCTCTCGCTCTCTGTCAGGTGTGTACTTTAACTAAGGAGGACAACCGTAAAGTGAAGGAGATCCCGGAGGATGAACAACTCCATGTGTTGCCTCTTTACCGGATCTCCCTGACTGATGAGTTCGGCAGTGAGGAGGCCCAGCGCCTAAAGATGCAGACCGGAGCCATCCAGGTGCTTCAGGCTTTCCGCCGCGAGGTGCGCAAGTTGCCCGAACCTGCTAAGTCTTGCCGACAGCGCCGACTGGAGGCCAAGAAGGCCACCTCGGAGAAGAAGAAAAATAAACTCATGCAGCAGACAGGGGAGACACCAGAGAAAGCAGTGGTCAAAGCTGAGGTCTGCATCACCGGTTCCTCTCAACTTCAAGGCAATAAAGGTTAGTTATTGTGTGTGTGTGTGTGTGTGTGTGTGTACTTTGATTGTGTTCAACAGGTGTCTAGACTATATGACAAACTATTTTTAATTACTTGACTTGGGACCTTGTCTGGTAGCCTAAAAGGCATCCACCCTAATCCTAATCTGCGACCACTGTGTAAGAGAACTCCAATATAAAGGTCCACAGAAGACATAAACAATTCTAAACTGAAATGCCTTTGAGGTTTGTAATGTACCTTTCCTTTGTTTCAAACATTTAGCAATTATAAAACAAGAGGTGAAGCCCAACATCAAGACAGAGCCCTTCAACAGATCAGTAGATGGATACCCTGTGCAGGCAGCAGACCCATTCAAAAACATCTACCCACACCCTGCCTACTATGCAAGGGGAGGCCTCCCCCCAACTGGCCAGCCCTCTGCACCAGACCAAGTAAACGGTTACCACCACAATCTCCCTGCAATGCACTATGGCTACTACAACTATCCCCCCAATGCACTTTTCCCCCCTAAGCTGAGGACCTACGAGGGTCGAAATGGCTCTTTGCTCAAAGCAGGCAGTAAGGCCGATGAGGTAGACGGGAAGCCTGATATTCAGAGCCTTCAGGCCAGACTGGCCCAGTCCCACTCAAGCCACCCAGAGCAGGTCCACCATCCAAACCACAGCGCTTACACCCAGGCTGCAGACTACAGCCAGTCCCGTCCTTCCTCTGTCTCCTCTGAACCCTCCAACAGAGGCACTCCAGGCATCAAACAGGAGCCTATGGATGTGCCAGTCTATGAAGGCACAAGGCCAAGCCAGACTGGAGCCAACACACCTAGCACTAACGCCCAGCTTGTGGCCTGGTCAGGGCACAAGCTCAATGGAAGTATCATTCCCACCAACTGGGACGGCCATCTGAACCCCAAACAAAGCCCTGAAGCCTCATTGTTGAACCCGGACAAACAACTGTTTCACCAGCATCCCCAGCAGCGGCAGCCCTCTCCTTACCCTCAGCAGTGGACACCTAACCATGGCTCAAATCCCCTGATGGCTTCCCCTGCCCCATCACCATCACTCCAGGTACATCCCTCTCCGTCTCCGTCCCCACACCTAGGCACAGGGCCAGCTACCCCAGGTAACATACACCAAGGCTCTATACATCCTGCCACTCCACGCCCAAGCACCCCCCACCCAGGTACACCACAACCTGGAAGCTCTCACTCAGGCTCAGTTACACCACAGCCAGGCACCCCCAGGCACTGGGCCAACCCAAGTCCTCAGCCGAATGCTTGGGCCATGGGGCCTGCAGCATATAGTCCTGGTTTGAAGCACAGCAATCCTGCAGGATCCTACCCTGACAAGATGTGGTCTAAGACCGGGGAAAGTCGGTGTTCCACACCCCTTGGGCTCCAAGAGAAGGCTTGGAAGTCTTGTGGAGGATCAGTGGCAGGCAGTACCCTGTCCCCTGCCCCTGAGGGTCGTCTCTTCCCTGATGCCCTGCAGCAGTCAGATCAGGCCTGCTGGAACCCCGGCCAAGCTGAGAGTGACGTTGAGAGCACCAAGGGCCGTGAAGAGGATGATGATGAGGTGTGGTCTGACAGCGAGCACAACTTCCTGGATCCCAACATCGGTGGTGTAGCGGTAGCACCAGCCCATGGCTCCATCCTGATTGAATGTGCCCGTCGGGAACTACATGCTACCACTCCGCTCAAAAAGCCTGATCGCTCACACCCCACCCGCATCTCCCTGGTCTTTTACCAGCACAAGAACCTCAACCAGCCCATGCACGGCCTGGCTCTGTGGGAGGCCAAAATGAAGATACTGGCAGAGCGAGCGCTGCAGAGGCAGCAGGAAGCAGCTCTCCTTGGCCTCTCCCAGGAGGACATCAAGGCCCTCGGGAAGAAACGCAAGTGGGGGGCTACTGTGGCAGGTGCCAGTCCAGGACCTGGACAAACTAAAGACAAGAGGGAGGGACCAGTTACGCGGTTAGCCCCCACGTTCCACACCACCTCTATGGTTACTGTGTCTCCCTATGCCTTCACCCGCCTCACTGGGCCCTACAGCCAGTTTGTCTGAGGTCAGACAGACACAAACAGACTGATGGATACAGAGTGGTGCAGTGGAGGGCTGGAGAGAGCGATAAGCAGGATGAATGTCTCTCAGCCTTCCCGCAGTCTGGCATCTCTCCATCCTGCCCCCTCCGCAGTCCACTGGGAGGAGGGGACATTTTTATTGTTTTTTACCTCATGTCAGGCAGTGGTTTGGGCTTCAGACACACTGCCTGTGGTGCTCTTCCTCTCTCTTCCCTGGAGAGGAACTCCATTGCTTTTTCTTGTTTATAGAATTTTAATGATTCTAATTATTGCTATTATTATCAATATTATTATGATTGCTATTGTTACTGTCAATGTTGTTATTACAGGTATTATTATAATGAAGACTTGTTTGTTTTTTATTATTGCTGTTTTCATTAATGTTATTATTAATGATGTGATTGTTTTTGGTTATATATATTTTTTAAATCAATCAGTCTAAGTCAGTCAGACTCAGACAATTGCTTTTTCCATGTTTGGAAAACGTGTACCCAATTTTCTGTTTGATTTTCTTTGTTCTGGTCAATCTTCCAGCTGTATTTAGAGGAGGAGCCATTACCTGCCTGGCAAGACAGCAAATCAATGTTATCATATGCAAAAATGTAAAACTGCCTTTCCAGTAGGCTTGCTTTTGATATTTATCTGTAAATGACATTGTACAGATATGGATCTTGGATTTAAAAAAGCCCATTTAGGCCCCGATAAAAATAAAATTTGACATAGTTTAAAAGCAGCACTCAGATTTTCCCATTAGCTGGGAACTTCTTTGCACTTCAGCATTATGTACAAATATAATACATTCTATTCTATATGTCCAATTTTATTTGCACTGATACGAACAATTATACCCCTTTGATGTGGCTACTGTAACAAGTAAACTCCCAAATGGAGGTTGCACAGTACATTAAAACAGCAAAAAGTAACAAAATAATGTCCTGGTTAAAAATAATTGCATTAAAAATAATCCCTTTAATTTGGGAGAAAATGTTGCCGCTTTTCTTGTCATTGGATGATGTGCTCCTCCTCTTCTTCTGCACCCCTCCAGCTTTCGACTGGTGCTCAACTTCCAGCTCTGATCAATATTCATTCCGCTACTCTTCATGGCACTTGATGCTGTACTTAGGTGCTCTAAATCAAATCTGGCTCAACTTGTATTAGCAAGTAAATATCATTTGTTTTGACCGAGGTGGAGTACCTGAATGACGGGATTTACTGATTCAAGACAGAGGTGCAGGATGTTTAAATTTCTAAAGACAAATATAATGAATTAAATTACGAATGCTTGTCATGTTTTCCTATGTGGAAAACTGTACAAGCATGGTACTCCACGGAGGCTGAAATAAGTGATACTATTTGCAAATATCGTTTGACCCAGACCTGCAATTACCACAGAGATGGAACAGGTGGCACACTTTTATCTTCCCATAAGATTCAAGTAGGGGTGAGCACTTCCCAGTGTAAACTCTAGAGGGCAGCAGCGACTGCCCTTTCAAAGTGGTGTGTACAAACAAACCTTCAAGCGCTTGAGATCGTTCAGAAGCCAGTACAGCCTTGCCTTGCTGCTTTAACCATCCCTGGCCAGTAGAGGGGGATTTTACACCCCGCTCGCTGACCATGAATGGGCCTCAACAAAGCCGCTCAAGGCAACGTTGATCTTTGTCCCATTGTGGCACAAATGTGAATGAAATCTGGAGATGCTTTTGGGATGCCCATCCTGGGTTTGAGCAGAAGGAAAAAGTGTTGGGAAAGCAGTGCTTTTGGTGCTCCTACTTGCTCTGGTGCTCTCCTATTACACTTGATTTACTGTGAAGGGCCCACTCCTTCCTCTGCATGGTGCTGTCATCTTCGAGCAGAACGAGTTGGGTCCTTCTGCAGGCACCTTGTCGCCACAGAGCCAGGCAATCAGTGGCCGCCCTGTGGTCGCAGCTCTGTCATTGGGCTCAAGAACTGGTTTCTTCTGAGGTGTTTTTATGGTTTCTTGTGGCGAAGTGGTTTTGTCTCAAACAAAGTACACTGTACAGGGCAGAGAAAGCACAGTCATTCAATGCATTTTTTGGTAACTCATTCACAGAGAAAACAATAGTACTGAGAGTTAAAGAGAGACCTTGGAAAATTACTGTAGCTTCTGGGAGTTGGCGCCAAATGCAAACGCATTGCATCAATGAATCTCTCACTTTGTGTGCGTGTGTGTGTGTGTTTGTGTGAGAGGAAATGATACAAATGCATGGGTGTGTGAAAGAGAAAAGCCAAAGAGAGAGACTATTTGAAATCCTGGATAGAGTCCCGCGAGTCACTCATTTTTATTTTGTCTCTATCAACCATGGGACTGTTTGATAAATTAAAATAAAGAAGTAAACACATGGTTTACTTGCAACGTGGTTTGAAAATGAAAATGAGCAACTAACAGAACTCGATCCAGGCTGACTCCTGGCTGCTGAGTGGTTGTTTTGGGTCAAGGCCCTGGTCATCTGTGAAAGACCCTGTTACCTCTCTCGAGGGTCTCCAGCTCTCTACCTCACGCTGTAGAGACACTGGTCCCAATCACAACTTGCTACTGAGGGCAGAGAATCATGCAGATGTCCCTTTGTGTGCTCTAGATCTCCACACTCATTTTAAACCTGCTTTTGTTTTTTTTTTACTCTTATTTATTACTACATGGTGATGATGATTGTCTTTGATGTTATTGTTTGTTTTGTTTTTTTTTCATCATTTTTTATATAGCTAATACAAATTGTACATAGAGAAGAAAAGATTTATAAAAGCACTTTTAATCTTGATTTTAATGACAAAAGAAAGAGCCGATTATTGACAACTTGAAGCTTAGGGTTTGGGTTTTTTTCTGTTGTTTTTTTATTTTGAGGAGGATTTTGAAGAGAGAGATAAAAAAAATGTACATATTAAAATATTTAGGTAAGATTATTTAACTGGTGAGGATCGTAACTAAACCATGAATGACAAGGGGGTATTTTGAAGTCTCTGACAGCCCTCAACAACGGTAAACAACACTTGGTCCAAATGCGTTGTGTGTAAATGTGTGCTTAGTAACACTGCTGTTTTGCTTTCGTAAGTACTGTACCCATTGTCAGCATATAACTGACAGAGACCTGTCACTTTCTAAAAACTAAATCATTAGCCCAGTTATGTAAACCACACTTGACTTACTAACTGACGACAGTCAAAATAACTGGAGGATCCCTCTTGGTGCAGTTCTCTGACCAAACCTCATATTTAAAAAGTATGAATTTAAGAGTTTTAGAAAAGCTTGTCAGCTTGAAAGCAATGAATTTAGTTGACATTTTACAGCAGGTGTCCACAACCCCATAGAAACTCATCGCAAATTATTCCAAAATACCAAAATTGTGATAATGTGGTACTCAACAACAGTGATCTACTGTCAGTAAGCTAAGGACAAATCTAAAAAGGTAGCCGTAAACCTGATATGTGTTTGTTGTAGCTATAATAATAGGCATAGTTTGGCATTTAGGGAAATGTGCGTATTCGCTTTCTTGCCGAGAGTTAGGTAAGAAGATTGATACCACTCATGTCTAAATGGTAAATATGCAGCAGGAGCCAGCAGCCGGTCAGCTTAGCTTAGCGCTATGGCTTCAGCACTTCTAAAGCTCACTAACACATTATATCTTGTTTGTTTAATCTGTTCAGAAACCAAAGCCTAAACTTGTGAAGTTGTGGTTTCATGGCAGTTGTAACTGTTACTTCTAAGTAACCAAACAGCTAGCAGAGACAACAGGAAGTCACTGCACCCTGCCAAGAAATCGTGTCATTTTAAAATATGTTTGGTTTTGTATGGATTGAACACGAGATTTAGAGGTGCTGGTTGTCAGATTTTGTGGTCAGAGTCAGGCTAACTGTTTCCTGTCTTTATGCTAAGCTAACCGACTGTTATCTGTTGCTTCACATCTAGCGTGCAGACATGAGTGATGGTAATCTCACCTATGTCTTAACAAAAAACTGATTAAGCTTATTTCCCAAAATGTTGAACCATTTCTTTGATATCAGTAGAGTTGCCTTTGATAGATTCACCACCTATCATGTGCAGGACCACATCCAAGAGGGGGGGGGGGGGATGTTTAGTAACGTACTGGTAGTTGCTGAGCCAGTGTGAGGTGAATCAGTGGGCGTTGTTTTAGCGAGTTTTAGCCCAGCAATCTTTGTCAGTTGTGTTAGACTATCAGGTAAGAGACTGCCTCCCTGCTTATTTAGATGTACCTATCATTATTATCTACTCTAGTTCTCATAATAGTAAGTACGCACTTGGCATAATAATCATGATGCCCTGTGGAAAACACCTGGTGTTTAGTTTGTGATAATTAAAAATATGACACACATCAGTCATTCGACTGGTGCATGGGCTGGGACTGGTACAGGAACAGAACCCATTTGACTTTGTAACCGTAATGCATGGCCCACATTACACACACACACACATACTTGCCTACCAATGGGTGCTGAGGATACAGTGTACATGTTATCTTAATAACTTTGTAAATTTCTAAATGTCTCACGAGTTTGGTAGATGGTTCTCATGAGAGGCGCCTCCTCCCAAGCTTGTGCCTGAGATAGGGGGTCAGTCAGCTGGTGCTATGATGCTACACCTTAAAAATTCACTGTGTTAAAAAAAAAAAAATATTAACAAATGTGAGGGATAAATGATTACCACAAATATTTTTCTGAGCTCTTCGAATGTTAAGAGAACTATACTTCTGGTTCAAGCAGTTTCACAGGATGGGAAGCTGCCCTGGTGCTGACTTTATGAAAAGTCTTTTGTTACAACGCTACAAATTTACATCTCTTTTTGAGGGCAAGGGGGGGCACTGAGACAGTTGATTATTAATATTCATTCCACATTGTACTTGAACTCATTTAAAATAGGATGAGATATAGAATCATATTATATGAAGACTGTTATTTGGGTTTCTCATTTGGTACAGCGCAAGTACCAAAGGCTATTGAAATGATCTTGTGAGTATGTTGTACATGTTCATGGTAACTGAATGCTAAGATATTTGAACAAGAATAACAATTGTGTACTGCCTCCCTCTTCCTCTCCCTCGTCATGCACTTCCTTTGCCCCTCTTTCTCTTCACACCTTGTATATTTTGTCTTTCTCGCACACGCAAACATAGATAAACATACGCATCTCGCTGTGTATGGCCCACTTTTAGAAGTCTATTGAACACCTAATTTAATGAACACATCTCTCCACATTTTGGGATCGAGACTTGGACCCTGGCCCATACTAAAAATATAAATGAACCTACACAACTGGCAGCTACATTCCTTTTTGAGTTTTAGGATTGTTCTTGGTTCTTTATTTTCATGTCAAGGATGCAGTATGTAAAAAAAAAAAAAAAGTGTTTTTGTTCAGTCTCTCTCTCTTTGTAGTTGTATGGTGTATTATGTGAATACATAGTGTATGTGGTAAAGACCCCACAATATTGTTTTATGTTGCGCGATAAATAAAAACATTGAAGTGAGAACATGTTTGGTTGAGTTGCTTTATTTTCTGCTCAGGCTGGAACAGATTCTGATTTTGATTACAGTGGTGTGGTGATTGCCAACCGAGTGCTGTAGCGCTCTCTCAAACTAGAGGCAGTGATCGAAAGCTTCATCTATGGTGCTGCCCAATCACTTAATTGCTTTCTGTTGCAAATATTTTGAATTGTGGAGTGTAAGAATAACAATACAAAAGTCCTTCAAGTGGATATCATGCCTCTTTTCAGAATTTAACAATCAAAAAAACCCCACAACACAAGGTAATAAAGTACAAAACAAACAAACCATCACAAAAAGATGGATGAAGAAATAAATAAACACAGACACAAACCAACAAGTACACACCCAGAGGTGCTGAACACCATCGCTATTATTGCAGTGCCTTTAAACATCTGTCCCTTAGGGGGAAATCCCTGGTCCACAAATCCTTTCAAGCTCATCTAGTCCGTCACTTAATTGCTTCCTTTCCCCTCCCACACCAATGACCTGCTATTAGGAAAAAATGTGAGAGCGACAAGGAGAAGAGCGAAGAGAAGAAATCGAGGCCATTAGCTTTTAAGTCAGTCAGTCACAACACTACACTGTACAACAGGTTTCTATTATCTCAACAAGGTCTCTGTGGGGACCCATTCACAATGCTTTTTACCAGTGTTAAGCTTGGATTATCACATTAAAGTGTGTCTCAAAAGACTTGAAGAAACCAGGACAGCGACAATATAGGTTACGAGTCTGACCTTGAACCTTTCCAAACAAGTAAATGCCCTAAAACAAGATGTGCATTTTTTGTGCATTCCTGGAATAAATAAGTGACTGTAATCAAGAGAACTTACATTGTGTAATGGGGAGTAAATTGATGTCAATATCACTGTAAATGCACAAAGTACGAGTCAAAACTATATATTACAATTTGTGAAGATAAAAAATTATCTACAAATAGATTCAAAATCAAACTCACCATAATCCACAAATAAAAATCACTGACTTGTACTAAACCAGGATTTGAATGCAAAATGATTTGTCTGCACACGAGGGTCATATTCTAATAGTAGATTGTTTCACATTTGTTTTCAGAAGTTCTTTTTTTACAAATGACAATTTCTACAAATGCACTATTCACAATTTGCTAACTCAGGCAGATCGCTGCCCACCCTGAGTCTAGATTCTGCTCAAGGTTTCTACCCATTTTTCTTTGCTATTGTTGCCAAGGGCTTGCTCACGGTGGGAGTTGTTGGGTCTTTGTAAATATTACAAAGAGTACGGTCTAGACCTGCTCTATATGAACAGAGCAATGAGATACGTTTGTTATGAATTGGCACTAAATAAATAAAATGAACTAAATAGAAATACATTGCAATCTGCTATCCATCTATTTGACAATGTTGTGATGCAACCAGTTGGATCCAATTACAGCACTGAAAACAAAGTGATGAATTGTATTTCAGTGTTGTCCAGCAGAGGGCAGCATAGACCTGCCAATCTCCAGTTTACATGAGGTGGTGCAGGAGAGCTTTTCCAAAAATTACAAGTGAAAAGTTAATTTAATAAAAGCAATTAACTCTGAGCTCCTCCCGCCGGTAAACGGCGTAGCTGTCAGAGAAGAAACCGGTCCAACTTCGTCTGAAAGCCCCGGCTCTCTCCTCCACAGCTCCCCATAGCTCTGCAGCTCTCTGTCGGCCAGCAGAGACTCAGACTCAATTTATTTTCATAATTAGAGAGGCTGTCAGTAATTTTAAACGTTTCCATGTGCGCAATAAAGTCACAGCAGGAATTGTGGTGCATTTAAGCAACAAAACAAACATGTATAAACATGACAGGACAGAGGAAACTATCCAGAGGTAACATAATTCAAATTTTGAGCTCATTGTTTGGTAATGTTAAACATTAACCTGACTGTCCTGCCCACTCTGAAAGGAAAGGTTGTCCCATGTGAGTTTGGCATCAGTGCAGAGTTTGTAATTTCACAGATGTAGAGTCGTTGGCAGCAAAGAGGATCTCGCCTGGTGAGTAGACACAACTGAAATATAAATTCTAACTTGTGTATTACTGTAAGAAAGACAACGCTCTTAGATTGATAACTAAAAAAGGGATTGTTATCAATCCTCAGGTGTGGAGCTGACTGTTAAGTATCACTGTCTGCCTTCCCAAAGGAAACATGAACTCAGCTGAAAAGAATATCAAAAACCCCTGATTGGAGACCGATAACAGCAGCCACAGGTGAGTAATCACATGGAAGTTGTTTGTTTGTAATTTTTTGTTAATGCTTAAAAAAAGCCTAATGCTTCTAAGTTTGCCTCAGTGTCCAATGTTTACTGAGTCTGAGAAAAGGATGGTGCTTTATTAGTCTATAAATGTAGCCTACACATAAGACCACAGTCTAAAGTTCAGACTAAATGAGATCAAGGAAGTTATGCAAACATTTATTAAACGTATAAACATAAAAAAAGACTATTGCAACTTTTACCACCACTGATAACACATTAAATTTTTACCACTATTGTTACTGCTATGAATAAGAATACAAGCTGCATTTTAACACACATATATATTCAGAGAAGGTTGTTAATAAGACTGCAAACTCATATTCAAACATGACTTTTACCCAAATATAATTATTTCCTTTAACATTTAATGCTTTGAAAAGGTTCATAAACCCCAGGATTTCTTTACATACTTGTGCTGTAGAATTAAATCATTTGTTTTTTGTCTGAGGTCTGTAGAATGTTTGTATGTCCACTAAAATTATGTTATTATCACTGTAAGTAAAGTTGAATGCAATTTGGAATTTGCAAAAGTCGGTACAGGTTTGTGTCTATTTGACAAAAAGATCTTGTCATCATTCAGATTTTAGCTACAGGTTTTGAACACTGCAAATTAAAGCTGTAAATAGTTTTCAGTAAATCTACATGGATTGTGGACTGAATTAAAATTTGGAAAAGTTAAGTGGAACATAAGGTTTACTCATGTTCACTGTCTCTCTTCGAGTCTGACGGTTAAAAGAAAATCTTCACAAGGTGGCGCTTTCATTATAGTTCATCTTCTCTGCATCTTTGGTTAAAGTGAGGAAATAACAGTTTCTGTTTTCTTTTAAATCTTTTAAAAAGCTCTTGACAAAAGGATGAGGACTAAGCAGTTATTTTGGCATATGTATGTACTTCAGGTTAACTTCCCCACCGCCTCTGAAGAGCAGTACATAACAGCTTCCCTGAGCTTTTCTATGGGAAGTATTCGGGACCGTCTCCACTGTCCATGAGACAGAACTGGATGGTTCTATACTGATTCTATAAAATGTGCCTCTATTGGTCTGATACAGATTCTTCAGATCGGCTCAGGACTCTCTAATTATTATAATAAACAGTACATGTAAACAGTAAAGTTTTGGGTCAAACAGTAGTTTTACTCAAAGAAGCTTTAGAAGAAGTAATGTGAGGCAGCAGACGATGTAAGACAAGTTAACTAAGAAGACAGTTTAAATGTTGTCCTCTGTTCAGGTTCTTCAGAGCCAGCAGTCTCACTTTCCAGCAGAGTGACATCATGGCGGCCGCAGCACCAGGTGAGTCCAGTCAGACTTCGTAAGTGTGGGTAACACTCTGTCTGCTCTCACCACCTGCACTACAAGCCATTTGGTTTCTCTACATCCACTTCTGCAGTAAAAGAGTTCTTTTGGTTCATTATTATAACAAGCATTACCGGAAGTGGCATTGGCACAGTGGATAAGACATTTACCTTTGGTGTTCAATTCCTACTGCGACATATCTACCAATGTGTCCCTGAGAAAGCCACTTAACCCCTAGTTGCTCCAGAGGCATGCGACCTCTGACATGTATAGCAATGGTAAGTCGCTTTGGATAAAAAGTGTCAGCTAAATGGATGCAATGTAATGTTAACATAGTAGCATTCCTTTGAACATGTTCATTTGTAACTCATTTTCCTCATAACCGAGGGGTTCTTACTGCAGATAGAGTCAAGAACTAGTTGACTATGTGTGAAATTGTGCAAAAGTTGCATATTTTGTATATTTTACCTTTCAAAGCTCCGTACCATTGACTTAAAATCTAAATAAAATATTGTGTTCCTTGGTCCAGGGTAAAAATAAGTTGTATTACATGCATAACTGAATCTGCAACCTTGTATAATCAACTTCCCCATATGTTGCTCTGAGTTTTGTCTGCAGACTTTATGTGGATCAAAGACAGAACTATGTCTTATTCCCACATGTCTTCTTTTGGTCTTGGTTTTTACTAGATTTAGTTAAAACTATTAAAATTTCAGCATAATCAACAGCAATGTGCCCTGTCCAAAACAGTGTCCCTTTAATTAAAGATTATGTGTGAATTAATCAGTGTTCTGTATCCTTACAGCTTCAGATGATCTGAAACCTGTGAAGCGGAGCAGCAGCTATGGATTGCTGCCACCCTCCAGTGAGTTAAACTGAGTCAGAATTATTCTTCTGTATATTAACATCTGGAATTACAGTGTTTGTAGGTTGCCTGGTACAAACTCACATTTTATTTTATTTAAATTTGTGCAAATTCACAGGTTAATTTGTAAGTTTCAAGATGATAACAGCTCACATGTTCTCTGAAGTCCACCTTTAAGAAGGTGTTTAAAAAGCTTTATAATAGCAATTACATGTCCAATTGTATTATTTTCATTTTGGTTGAAGTCCATACTGACCAAGATTTTCTTATTGATTGTTTTCTTTTCAGTGTCTGAGCTGAGGGTTGTTCTGCTGGGGAACAGCTGGTCTGAGAGGAGTTCAGTGGGGAACTTCATACTGGGAGAGACTAAGT
>NC_060170.1:33381654-33390877 GCF_021292245.1 Micropterus dolomieu
TTATTGTTATTATAATCATTAACATTACGATGGTTACCATTAACACTATTATAAATATCTGTACCATTTTTCATTTAGTTTATAGCAACATTACCTTTGCTGTCTGTACCTCTGTGTGTATATTGTGTAGACTGCCTCCCTCCCCTCTCTCTCTCCTTACATCCCTCTCTTTCTCTCTCTCTTTCTCTCTCTCTCTCTCTCTCTCTCTTTCACTCTCTTTCTCTCTCTCTTTCTCTCTCTCTCTCTCTCTCTCACCCCAACCGGTCGAGGCAGATGGCCGCCCACCCTGAGCCATGGTTCTGCTCGAGGTTTCTGCCTCTTAAAAGGAAGTTTTTCCTTGCCTCTGTCGCCTAGTGCTTGCTCTTGGTGGGAACTGTTGGGCTTCTGTAAATATCATCACAGAGTACGGTCTAGACCTGCTCTTTTATGAAAAGCGCTGTGAGATAACTGTTGTTGTGATTTGGCGCTATATAAATAAAATTGAATTGAATTGAATTGAATAGAAGTTGCTGTTGGTATTCTGTGACGTGACAGAGGGAATATCCAGAAGCTTTTTCTTCTGAGGTGTTTGTGAATGAAAGGTTTAATGTCTAAATAAAGCTTGGTGTTCATCTGACTGATGACTCCTCAGATTGTTAACTGGCAGTAAAGGCTGCTCTGGAGAAGACTGAACAATGTGCTCAGACTTTCTCATGTGTTTAGGGGAGTTTGGTCCTGGTCCCCTTTAGTAAAAAGACAAACAAAAATACTACTGTGTTTGTGTGTTGATAGCTAGCTGCTTAATAACACTGATAAAACTAAATATTAAGCGATGGTTCCAGTTTGATAACAAGGCGAGCTGTTTAAATGTAAGCTTGTATATCAGTGAATTAGTTAGCCTGTGTGGTTATCCATTTTCTTGTTGTGATGGCTTTCGGCCTAGTAATGCCACTATCTAGTTTCACCCTCTCAGGTAAGCTCCACCCTGCCTCTCCAGTAGCGGCACACACCTGGAGACAATCACCTCAGTAAGAGTTGATGTTCAGGGAGCGCTCAGGATCTCTCTTGATGCATTGTGTTGTAGTGTGGTCAGGTGCAGGTTAGGATTTTGGATGGTATGCCATCTGACTTTTGTGAACACTTTTTAAATTGTTTTTATTACAGGAATTTTAAACCACATGTCGCCAAGACCCTGTAGACTGCATGGCCTGTTCTGCTAGAGTTCACCATACAGATGGCCGTGGAGGTTGATACCCTGAGTTGCCTTAAACGTCTGCTCCTTGAATGAGGTGGAGTCAGAGCTGGGTGGATGATTTATTGCATTAGTTGAGGGTTATATAGCCACTGCTGTTTTACCTGCCTGATCAACTGTGGATTTTTGTGTCCTGATTTTAAATGGTGATTATTTTTATGAGAACTGCTAGGCTCTGCTAAGGGTGGGGCAGTTTACTTGTTTTTGGGCTGCGTGACGTGGAAAGAAGTGCTCTGTGTAAAAATAAATAAATAAATAAATCCCATGGGATAAAATTATATCATGGATCTGTTCCCAGACTTGCTTATTTACTTGTAGTGCTATGCTAACCTTTCTGTTCAAGTAGCACAGAATTAACTTATAAAAATTCATTATACATATTTATAATATGCCTGAGCTCCTTCTCCTTGAGTGCAATGACCGTTTTATGATGTGAAGACTACTGGCTCTGAATGCTCAACATGGGCCTGAAAATGTTGTAGACTGAACTAAATCTACATTTGTCCACTGCAGAGGCTCTAACCACAACCTGGAGGAGGAACTAGTATAAATGACTATTGGTATAATATAACCTTAACATTATTTACAGTAGGTTTTAGTCTTCACTAACCCACTGTGCTTGTAAATCATTTCTGAGCATATGTGAGTGAAAGAGTTGCACTGCTGAGCCCTGCTTCACTGTACTGTTGTACACAAAAGCCTGCTGTATATTATATAAATGTGTATTAAAAGACATAAGTTGACATCATCCAAATCCACAAAAACAGTGCCACATTTACAAGGTGTGGTTACCATAATTCTGAAAGTGACAACAGGGCCTTTTCTGGTGCTGGAGGAAGGAGTGGTGTTCTGCTTTGTCCTGCCTGTCCAGCGTTAATTTGAAGAGGGTGACGGTAGGTGATGGGACCAGCCTTGATACTATCATCAGTCCTTAAACCTGCACTGGCTCACATCCGCCAGGTATTGGGGAAAATCTGGGAGGTCCTGAGATGAGTACCAGGGAGGAAAAACTAAATGACTCAACTTCACTTTTATTTTACTTGACACAAGTACGAACAGTTCAGAGCACGGCCTTTCCCTGCTGGTTCTTCAAACAGAATTAAACCCAAAAAAGCATTAAAAGATCAGAAAGCCCCAGAGCTGGAGATAATTTTTGACTCTCAGTAATGCTCACCAGGTTTCACACATAAGTATGCCTACATAACTTATGAGCATGCAACTTATGGCTGCATTAAAAATATTAACTTAACTAACATGAGTATTTTACACTGGTGAAAATAGCAAAGTTTATTTTATTATTTTTAATTTTATTTCAGTTAACTTTTTTCCTCGCTTATTGATCCTCGCAAGTGTTTTTTTCACACCCAGTGCTACTTTAGTTTTACTAAAAAACTTTATTTTAGTTTAGTTTTAGTCTAAAATCACCTCTTTAACTACATGGGCTACTTTTATTTTGAAGGTTTTATCGGTTACTTTTGCTTCCATAAAAGGAATAGACCACGTTTTTGGTTTATGACGAAACACGAGTTGACTGAAGTTCACAGACTCTCTTCATACTTTGTTCAAAAAGAAATAACAATAAAATGAATCGCCAAAAACGAAAAACGGGCCGTTTTTATTTGGTTTTTTGTTTTTTGATTCTGACACCAAAAACGGTTATTTGGTTTTTCGTTTTGAAACAAAAAACAGATTATCCAGAGATACCCAGACCGTTTTTGATGAGAGATGGATTCGTGGACTTGTGGAGATTTGAAATGAGATAAGGACTCATTAATTGGCAGTTGAACTGTGGGTTTAGTGTTGAGCGCTTACTGTATAACACACTTTGGTGAGTTTACTTTTCTTGTCGTCTGTAATTAGGCCTACCTGATGATTATTTAATGCCACGACCTGACTCAAATGATCTTTCTCTGAAATTATTAATATAAAATTAATATAATTTGATACTTCTTCTACACCATTGCTCATAATAATAATTCATGTATCACATAATTTCATCATAACATAGGCAACCCGTTCTCAAAACCAGGACAGGGTTTTGGGGCTGGACCAGGCGTCAATATGTGACGAGTTGGGGAGTGAGAATGTGTTGACGTGGTCCTGGCCTACAGGAAAGAACAGTATATGTTAAATCTACCTAATACTGTGTTGGTCATGCATTCAATGATTTACTGCTTGTCTGTTTTGAACAATAAAGAAGATAAAGAGCTTAAAAAATGATCGCATATTAAATCGCAATCACAATATTGGTTAAAAAAATCGCAATTAGATTATTTTCCAAAATCGTTCAGCCCTAATGGTTATTACACGTGCAAACTGATCTTATACTTGCTTTGTGTGTGTGTGTGTGTGTGTGTGTGTGTGTGTGTGTGTGTGTGTGTGTGTTGTGTTAGGAGGTTTGCTGATGTAATGTGAGGCAGCGTCAGAGGAGGTAAAACAAGTTAACAAACAAGATAATTTTACATTTTACATTATTCTCTCTTTAGGTTTTTAAACCCAGCAGTTGGTTCCCAGTCGGCCTCTGGTCTTTCAGCAGAGTGACGTCATGGGGGGCTCATCATCTTCTCAGTCCAGTAAGACTTTATTAGTTGTGGATGACACACTGTCTGAGCTCACTGTCCACATGTTACACACCACATGTCCAGTTTCACTAGAAAATGACTGTTCCATTATGTTTTTTCTTACCTTTACCTACACTGTATTCCTTTTCATGCACCAAATTGTTTTTTTTTTTTAAACCTGATGACTTCTATGTTTTATTTTGCTGCCGATATGAAGCACTTTGTAACATGGATGCTCTATAAATATTATTACATTATGTCAGAGGAATTAGGTCACACCTTTTGTGCGTGGGGACACATGCCGTTTGTAGGCAAGTAAATCACCCTGATGTGACTTTCTCTGATCTCATATCATCCTAATCATCACTCTGGATGTATTTTACCAAAAGTACTTTGTACTGTATGTGTTAAATAGATCAGATATATTTAACAGCGGCACACTAATTGTGTTTAGGCTCATCACGTTCTCCGTTTCTCCACATTTTTATTGCTAAAGTTACTACCTCCTGATCAGAGGTGGGTAGTAACAAGTTACATTTACTCCTCCAGACCTACTCATGTAATTGTTTTGAGCAAACTGGACTTGTGAGAGTAGTTTTAATGTATCATACTTTTTACTTACTTGAGTAGTTTTTTAAGAGAAAAATCATTAGGCTATTTTACTTTGCTACATTTGGAGACATTCATTGTACTACTTCAGCACTTTACCGCAGCCATGTAGGCTATCCACATGACTCTGTTAGAGAAGATTAATGGCCACAGCAGTATGTCTTTCAAATACTATATACTGTAACATTTTGGCTACAGATTAAAATGTTGTGCAATGTGCAGCCAGCCCGGTCTCATCCCAGGTCGTCCCATACTGCCGCTTTGTCGGGTTTTCTCAAAGCGTCAGTATCTGACGATGTGGGATGAAACCGGGTTGGTACAGCAGGTTTCAGTTCTGAAGTCAGTAGGCTACACCGCGCTGACACTGAGCAGACAGAGAGCAGTGTCTGTTGTGTTCATGCTAATATGTTTAATAATAAATAGCTACACACAATATTCTCTGACCTTTTAGCCACCAGCACGTACTTAAAAACTAAAGGGAGTAGTTTGCATTCAGGGCCCTGAGACTCTGGAACAGCCTGCCCGAGGAAATCAGGGCTGCAGAGTCAGTGAACTCTTTTAAGTCCCCTCCTAAAACATACTTTTATAGAAGAGCCTTTCCTGATTTTAGTTAATTTTATTTCATTCTTTTTTATATATATTTTATTACTTTATTTTATTATTATATATATATTATTATTTTATTTAAGTATTTTCTTGCTTTTATCGTGTATTTGTTATTATGTGTTTTATTTTCTTTGCACTATGTTACTTTAAGGGAACACACCTGTATTTAAGAAGGCAATACATTTTGAAACAAAACCGAATTTTTATGTAATTTCATTTGTTTGCCAAATCATAAGACGCACCAAGAAAACAATTTATATTTTTAAACAATCTTTACTTATTAGAATTCTAACATACTATAATATTAATGTAGTATTTTGTAATCACACTTAATGGATACACACTGGGAATTTTGTTCTGTTGTAAATGTGACAGGTTATCTAATCAGGAGTGTATCATCACTTCTTTACTTGCAAAGACCATCTGAAATAATTCTAGTCATATCCACATCAAATAAAGAACATGGGGGAAAAGACCCACTGTTATTTATTTCTTATTTATTACGTTACTCACTACTCAAGTACTTTTTGTTGTAAATACTTTTGTACTCTTACTTAAGCAGTTATTTTGATAACCACTTTTAATTTTACTTGAGTACTTGTTTTTGCAAAGTAACAGTAGTTTTACTTGAGTACAGTTTATGGCTACTCTACCCACCTCTGCTGATGGGGCTTCATTCACATTCCGGGCGACGAGACCGTGGACCCTATGAAATCTGTTTTAATTTGTTGCCAGGTTCTGTTTTCCATTTCAGTGTTTTACAATTTAAGCACATTTAGTCATCAGAAAGAAAGTGTAATCATGTGGTGGATGAATAAAATAAATAAATTAAATAAGAAATATTACATATTGAATCAATATCAACACATTTGAAGTATCATGCAATTTAGAAATAATCAAATGTATGTGCAATTATTTCTGGGGACAATTCACAATAAATGCATTGCAACAGTAAGTTATTAAAATACTATAAAACTATTTAATAGTAGACAATTCAAAATGAAAACACTGTTACAATTATTGCAGGGTCTGAAGTTTACATTCGCCACCTGCCACAGGTGGGTAAATTGTTAGCAGTGGCGGGTAAAATCATCATTCCATCTGCCACTTTGGTGGACAGGGAAACGCACAATGTATGGCCTGACTATGATTGAAAAGATGCTATTGGCTGTAGAGCCGTATTTGTTTTGATTGACAATGGAAGTTTAGAATTCTAACCAATAAAAAGACACATCGCATGCACACCTACTCCTTACTGAGTAGCTTCACTTTAAGTATGAACAACTTAGCTACTACAATCTGGTGTTGTTTTCAAAATATACAAAAGCCTGTAAAATGAGTTGAGGTGGATATAAATAGACAGACAGACAACAAGAAACAAAGATATTTTATGGAAGGTTAGTGAAACGGATGAACGACATGACTGGCTTGAATTTTATGAGAATGCAGGAGCAACGCACTGCTCCATTTGTACGGACGTATGGTTGGACAGGCGAGAGGGCTCTTTTGTTTGTAGGAACAAAAACCTCACACAGCATTGAAATCCCACAAACATCTATTGGACAAGAAGAGAGCCGCGGAGATCCCACTATTCGAGAGTGAGGTGATGAGGCCTCCATGAAGACAGCAGAAATTTAGAAGCTAACAGTCCTAATCTGAAACGCTCAGCCATCACCAGAAAGGGACGCCCATTTTCAGGCTACACTTGGATATATGAGTTAGCTTCTGCACAGCATGGAGAACGTGGACTCCTGCTGGCCATGAAAATTGTCAACTTCCAAAGCTGGCCAGATGCGGAGAACAGTTGTTTTAACACAGATTTGGTGAAGCACAAGTGGAAGAGCTGCTACTACTACTACTCCAGATCAGTGGACATTTCTGAAAACCCAGGTGTACCAAGAAGTCAGGATCGTAAATACCAACTGGGCAGAGGTCAGCAGAAGAGCAGGTCACCTTTATCCTGATGTTCTTGCTCTTATTGACTTTGAGGTGAGAGACTTGGGTTCAATTCCCACATACACCAATGTGTCCCTGAGCAAGACACTTAACCCCTAGGTACTCCAGAGCCGTGTGACCTCTGATATATATATAGCAATGGTAAGTTGCTTTGGATAAATGTGTCAGCTAAATGAATAAATGTAATGTAATGTACTGTGAATTATCCCCATCAGACAGGTGATTACTTGACAGCCTCCACATGCTGCTGAACACACATAATGGTATAAATGGGTTTGACAGCGGCTACTGTCAATTAGGCAGCACTCCTCTTTGTATACAATACCTGATTTGACGTATCATTTTTTTCCTTTTAAACGGAATATCTGACTCCACCCACACAGCCACAAACAAGGAGCTCCCGTCTTGCATCTGCCGATGTGGTTTCACTTCTGAGAGTTTGTTGAAGTGATGAGCTCTTGCTAACATGTGTCTCTGCGTGTGTGTGTGGAGGAGACGCTGAGCCCTATGCCCACCCTCGCTGAAACATGACACAGAGAGGGGCCTGGCAACACAAGGGGGCAACAAGGGGCTTTGCCCCCTCAGTTGTATTTTCTGCCCCACCAGTGTAAGTTTTATGAACCCTATTGAAAAATAGCAAAAACAAAATATTGGCCAAGATACAAGTGTCATAGAGACGACAGTAGCCTACTGAAAACACCTTCTTTGACATTTTCACCCAGAAAATATTTGAAACTTGTTTTTTGATCCATCTTTTCCCACTACATAGCAGAGATGCTCACAAGTCTTTGAGCTAGAGTCCAAGTCAAGTCTCAAGTCTCTCGTGGTTATTTGTTGTATTACCTGCTGAGTTCAATCCAGATTGCTTATACAACTGCATAGCTATAAGGAATACTGTTAACCTGTTTTTCATTTACAGAGCACCATGTAATGTGCAATGCAATTATTGACGGCTTATTAAATACTGTAAGTCAAAACACTCTCCAGACTCTTAAACCCAGTGTAACGTTAAGTAAATTAAACTGTGATGTTGCATAATCAACAAAAAACCTGTCTGTTTTTAACGCACAACCATGTAGCCTAATGCACAGTGTATCTACAATTAATGACTTATTATAAGCTTATAAACTATTACTATTACTAACTACCCTGTTGATTTTCAAACCCAGTGTAAAGTTAATTAAATAAAACTGTAAAGTTACATGGTCAACAATAAAGCTGTAACCTGTTTTTAACTTACAGAGCACGACTATGTAATGTGTAATGCAATCAATGACAGCTTAAACTACTGTAAGTCAACACAACCCACAATCTCAAACCAGTGTAATGTTATAACTAAATAAAACTATAAGGTTACATGATCAACACTAAACCTGTAACCTCTTTCCAGCCAATGGTAATAGTTAACGTGATGGCAGCCAGCGGGACGTAAAGGATTACGTTAATCTACCACCGCAAGTTTTGCAAGTAAAGAACGCTCATTCATCTTTTCATAATGAACGACAGTTGGAGTTAACCTTCGTAGGTCGTAGCTGAAGCAAGAATGGCCAATGCTGAGTTGGATGTGTTTACTCACCACAGGTTACTTATCGTTTCTTTGTTTGGGTCTTTAAGTTTTAAATCCAAAGTTTATGATGAATGGCTCAGCATCTGCCGGTGTTTGTTTTCCTCTCTCATGTGCGGCTGCGCACAGCAGATGCTACGTGTTATGTAGGCAGGTTATAGGTAACGGAGGGAGGGAAAAACGGCATGCTCATCAGACGTTTCCTAAAAATAAAAATAAACATTGGGCCCGCACCACAGGGAGAACACATCCGGCCATCCTCGGAAAAGAGAGCCATGCTGTACCTCAGTACCCGCACGGAAAGGGCTTCGCAACGGGCGCAGGCAGCCCCCTCAAGAGCTGCCCGGGCGTGCTCCATTCCCAAACATGAAACACACATCTCATGAGAATCTCTATCCGTGATGTACCGAGGGCAAGAAAAAACACACCTTCTGTACATCTGGTTGCCGGACATGCTGGTAGACTTCTTCTTCAGGTAAGAGGGCAGCAGCTCCAGCAGGGGACCCCGAACTTCTCTTCCCCGAGCCACATTAACCAGCTCTGACCGGGGGATCGTTCCCAGGCCAGTGTGGAGATACAATCTCTCCACCTAGTCCTGGGTCTTCCCCGAGGCCTCGTCCCAGCTGGACGTGCCTGGAACACCTCCCTAGGGAGGCGTCCAGGAGGCATCCTTACCAGATGCCCAAACCACCTCAA
>NC_060170.1:33390977-33396932 GCF_021292245.1 Micropterus dolomieu
TCCAGAGGGGAGGTTTCACTATACGTTACTTACCTCTCCTGCATAATTCATACTGTGTTCTTTTTAATATCTATTTTATGCGTCTTTGTGCTACTGAATAAAATAAAATACATATATAAAATAAAACAAATCTCAACATTTCAATAAGCAGCATATTTTCACCGTATGTTAAGTAGCAAAAGTACAGGTCTGTGGTTAAACATGCCCTAATGTTAACACCACATGTATTGTTTGTTTAGCAAGACTATACACATATCAGTAATATATGTTTAAAGGGTTGTATGTTTTAACATAAATTATGTTGCTTAAGCCAGTAAAAAGAACTATCTCTCCTTTATTAGCCTTCATTTCCATTAGAATCACTGCAACTAGACTGATTGTTGCCTACAACACAGCACCCAAACTAACAATTCTCTGCAGGACAGCAATCTACAAAATATTCAGATTTCTGTTCCAGTTATAGGAGAACAAATATTACTCACTTTATTCTTGAGAAAGTACTTTTTATACACATAGGGCTGACACGTGATCTAGATTGACCAAAATATCATTGGTCATGATGATGATTTTTATTAAATCAAGGCTTTGGTCATCCTTTCCAGTCAACTTTCCATGAATATGCTTTGATACAGCACTCTGTGAACAGCCATCCCTTTCTCCTTGTGGAGGCTGTATATGAGTGTCTTCTGGTCAACTGTCAAGTCAGACGTCTTCCTTGTGATTGTGGTTGTGTGACCTGAACCAGACTGAAAGATTCAATGCTTGTTTATTATAGATTGCTTACTCTAATATTTTGAGATATGGATTTTTCATTACCTTGAGCTGTGAGCCGTAATCATTAATTTAACAAAAAAAGGCCTGAAATACATCACTTTATATGTAATGAGTCTAAAATAAATGAAAGTTTCACTTTTTTAATTAAATGATGGGGGAATATTCTAATTTTATGAGATGTACCTGTACAGATCGTGTGTGTGTGTTGGAGAGAGACGCACAACTGTTCAATTGAAGTGTGTGTGTGTGTGCTTCGTAATTGTGGAGCCCAAGGGCCCGTCATACCAACCTGCACTGGGGCCAGCTCACTCACTGACTCTGTACATGTCATCATTTGTTATAAACAAATCTGCTCTATTTTACTGGAAATAATTGTTTAATGTGTAACATTCAGGATCTTCTCTGTTAAACTATATATATATATATATATATATATATATATATATATGTATATATATATATATATATATATATATATATATATATATAGTTTTCACCTCTAATAATTTGAGGATTGTAAAAAAGAGAAGAAGCAGACAATCTTTCCACTCTGTTGTTTAAAGTGATGAAACAGAACAGAGCTTATAGGTTTGTTTCTACCTGCATAGTGACAGGTAACACAGGTAATTTGAGTTGTTTTTATTGTTTTATGATACGCTTTTGTTAATACACATTGCCTCTGTTGAATTTTATATTGAGTTGTGGTTTTCATTATTGTTCACTGGTTGCATTCAACGTGAGGGTCCATAACACAGTATATGTACCTTTTGTGACATTTGGTGTGTAAAACATATTATTCTGCGTTAAACAAAAAACATCTTAGGTGTCAGGAGAAAAACCCATAAGTCAAACTGTCACAACATGCTACCACTGGTTCAGATTATATGTTACCATAATTAACACAAATTTACATAACCATATCACCAGGGGAGTATGAGGGCTGTATTGAACAAATTGACAATTGGATGTGCCAGAATTTTCTTCAATTAAACTAAGATAAAACTGAAGTTATTGTTTTTGGAGCCAGGGAGGAACGATTGAAAGTCAGTGATCTGTAATGTTAGGAACCACAAATCAAGCCAGAAATCTTGGTGTGGTCATGGACTCAGACCTGAATTTGAGGAGCCACATTAAGACAATTACAAAGTCAGCCTACTATCACCTGAAGAATATATCAAGGATTAAAGGACTTGCGTCTCAGGAGGACCTGGAAACACTTATCCATGCATTTATCTTCAGTCGACTCTACTACTGTAACAGTGTCCTTACAGGGCTCCCTAAGAAATCCATCAGACAGCTGCAGCTGATTCAGAACGCTGCTGTTTCGAGTCCTCACTAAGACCAAAAAGGTGGATCACATCACTCCAGTTCTGAGGTCTTTACATTGGCTTCCTGTATGTCAAAGAATTGATTTATAAAGCACTAAATGGTTTAGGGCCAAAATATTTCTGCTTCGTAACGAACCATCCAGAAAACACTCAGGTCGTCTGGGACAGGTCTGCTTTCTGTCCCCAGAGTCAAAACTAAACAAGGAGAAGCAGCGTTCAGTTATTATGCTCCGTATATCTGGAACAAACTCCCAGAAAACCGCAGGTCTGCTGAAACTCTGTTCTTGTAAATCATGACAGAAGACTGTTCTTTTTACCACCATCAAATGTAAATCTGTAGATCAATATCGTACACTGCACCTTCACTTTTACTGTCCTGTTTTACCCTGTTTTTATTTCCTATTCAACTCTTTAAAATGTATTTTATCCTGTTTTCCCTACTTTGCTTTTATGTTTTATGTAAAGCACTTTGAATTGCCTTGTTGAAATATGCTATACAAATAAACTTGCCTTGCTTTACTAGTATTTATTGTTGTCCTTACTGACCGACTGAGGGTAAACATTAACATCTCAGCTCAGCATGAAAAAATACAGTTACCCAAATGGTGTAACATCAGCTGGGTGGTGTCAAGTCCAGGCTATTACAGACCCATTCTCATAGATATACTTCACATTATTGCAATACTAGTTTTAGTGACAATATCGCAGCTCTGTTACAGTTAATGTTATAGGAATACAGTTAATGTTATAGGAATAGTCAACAGTCAGTCTGTCTGTTATATCAACTACATAGCTGTAACAGTTACAGCTATGAAAATTGCAACACCATTATCGTAACACACTTGAGATGATATTGAACTCTAAGTGTTTCCTGCAGATAGGCCAGCAGGAATGAGGGGTCCTCTGTTGTCTTCAGTCAGCCTGGCAGGAAACACCTCTGCTGGCCTGAGAATATGAGAAATTATCTTTCTCATATTATTATAATTTGATATATCTTCTCCACCATTGCTCATAATAATAATTCTACCTAATTCATCATAACACAGGCCACACCCACAACAGTGTATGTTTAATCTAGCTAATATTGTGTTGGTCATACTATACACTGATTTACTGTTTGTCCATTTTGAATACCAAAGGTAAATCATTTGTAAACATTAAGAGACTGCTTTTGTGATGGTCCAGAATTATGTGCTACGCTCCTGCTCTTGATAGTTATTCTTATTTTCACTTCCACAGCTGATTGTGTCGCAGCAAGAAATACATCAGGTGAGTGAACTAACAAAAATAGATCCTTATAAATATAAAAGTAAAAGTAGTATATGATGCAGATGATAGAACTGCAGGAGGTTCCAGATTCACATTAACTGTAAAATCAGCGATCTTCCCCCCGTCAGTCGGCAGTCGACCATCCACGATACATACGAGCCTGCACTGCAGGGTTTCCAGCATTCATTTGTCAGCACTGAGACTAGTACTCCCCATTCACATGTTTTACACATGTTGGCATATAGTATACAGTAACTCAACCTTTTCCATACTCTGTCTCCGCCGGTGGAGACAGCTGATTTTCTGACTCATGGTGTCAAAGAAATTTTGGGGATTAACCTAACTCAGCCACGTGTTTACTGGTTACCACTTATTTTTTATATACTATACTATATTTCAGTGCTGTTCATACTTTTATTGTCATATTGTACTGTAGATACTGTATACCAAATCTACCTACCTCAAGTCATAACTACTGCACAAAATACTTCCTTTCACTATGCTTCATTGCACTGTGTATATGTGTACATCTATGCATGCACCTGTATATCACATCTACCTCCGACATGTACATACCCCTGCATCCTTTGCACTCTGTTCACTGCACTATTTGTCTATATTTTTTTTGTTCATAGTGTGTATATTTGTGTTGTCTACACTGAAGTCTGTGTCTGATTCTGTTTTATTTTTATTATTGTGATTATGTGTTTTTGTACGAGTAAGCATATCGTGAGCAATGTAAAATCCAGAGTCAAATTCCTCGTATGTGTACACATACGGAGAGGGCAGAGAAGTGTACGGGCAGCTTGTAAGAAGTGCCTGTGCGCAAGAAAAAGTTCCTGTACATCAAAGTGTAAAATATAGAAGTGCTTGTACTGTGTAATGGTGAGTATTTAAATTCAATTCAATTCAATTTTATTTATATAGCGCCAACAGTTCCCACCAAGAGCAGCACTAGGAGACAGAGTCAAGGAAAAACTTCCTTTTAAGAGGCAGAAACCTCGAGCAGAACCATGGCTCAGGGTGGGCGGCCATCTGCCTCGACCGGTTGGGGTGAAGGAGAGAGAGAGAGAGAGAGAGAGAGAGAGAGAGAGAGAGAGAAAAAGAGAGGGATGGAAGGAGAGAGAGAGGGGAGGGAGGCAGCCTACACAATATACACACAGAGGTACAGACAGTAAAGGTGATGTTGCTATAGACTAAATGAAAAATTGTATAGATATGTATAGTAGTTAATAATAATAATAATCGTAATGTTAATGATTATAATAACAATAATAACAATAGGACTAGTAACAATAATTGTTGTAGCAGAGGGTGTCGAGCAGGAACACGGGGGCAGCAGGTGACCCGCAGCCACAGATCCAGACTCCACAGCTCCAGAGCTAGAAAACCTGCAGGAAGTGATAGGAGGAGAGAGGAGAGGGACGAGAAAGCACAAGAATACCGGAAAGGGGAGAAGTTGTGTTAGTAACATGCAATAATGGGATGAGGTTGCATACAGAGGGAGAGAAAGTAGAGGAGAGAGGAGCTCAGTGCATCATAGGAAATCCCCCGGCAGTCTAGGCCTAAAGCAGCATAACTAAGGGATGGTTCAGGACTAACCTGAGCCACGGTGCTTAGGCCCCAGAACAATAACTTCAGTTTCATCTGAGTTTAAAGTTAGAAAATTACAGGTCATCCAGGTTTTAACATCCTGAAGGCACATTTGAAGTTTAGCTAACTGATGAGTTTCATCTGGTTTGATCGATAGATATAACTGAGTATCATCTGCATAACAATGAAGGTTTATGGAGTGTTTCCTGATAATATTGCCTAAGGGAAGCATATATAAAGTGAAGAGGATTGGTCCGAGGACAGATCCTTGTGGAACTCCATGACTAACTTTGGCGTGCATGGAGGACTCATCGTTAACATGTACAAACAGAAATCGATCTGATAAATAGGACTTAAACTAGCTTAGAGCGGTTCCTTTAATCCTTTAATGCCAATGAAATATTCCAGTCTCTGCAATAGGATCTGATGGTCAATAGTATCAAATGCAGCACTAAGATCTAATAAAACCAGTACAGAGACAAGTCCTTTGTCTGATGCAACTATTGCTCTGTAGAAAGTCACACAGCTGTTTAGCAACTGCTTTCTCCAGAACCTTAGAGAGAAATGGAAGGTTAGATATAGGTCTATAGTTGGCTAAAACATCCAGATCAAGTTTGGGCTTTTTCAGAAGAGGTTTAATTACAGCTACTTTAAAGTACTGTGGTACATAGCCTGTTAATAAAGATAGATTGATCGTATCTAGTATAGAAGTGCTGACTAAGGGTTAAACATCTTTAAGCAGCCTAGTCGGGATGGGGTCTAAGAGGCAGGTTGATGGTTTAGATGAAGAAATTATTGAAGTTAGTTGGTAAAGATTGAGGGAAGCAAAACAGTCTAAACATGTATCTGGTTCTACAGCTGTTTCTAAGGTTCCTGAGTTTAGAGATAAGTTGGTGCCAGTTGAGGGCAGGTCTTGGTGAATTTTGTCTCTAATAGTTAGAATTTTATCATTAAAGAAGCTCATGAAGTCGTAACTACTGAGAGCTATGGG
>NC_060170.1:33396952-33398303 GCF_021292245.1 Micropterus dolomieu
TTTCCTGATAATATTGCCTAAGGGAAGCATATATAAAGTGAAGAGGATTGGTCCGAGGACAGATCCTTGAGGAACTCCATGACTAACTTTGGCATGCATGGAGGACTCATCGTTAACATGTACAAACTGAAATCGATCTGATAAATAGGACTTAAACCAGCTTAGAGCGGTTCCTTTAATGCCAATGAAATATTCCAGTCTCTGCAATAGGATCTGATGGTCAATGGTATCAAATGCAGCACTAAGATCTAATAAAACCAGTACAGAGACAAGTCCTTTGTCTGATGCAATAAGGAGGTTGTTAGTAATTTTCACCAGTGCTGTCTCTGTGGTATGATGAGCTCTAAATCCTGACTGAAAATCCTCAAATAAACTATTGCTCTGTAGAAAGTCACACAGCTGTTTAGCAACTGCTTTCTCCAGAACCTTAGAGAGATATGGAAGGTTAGATATAGGTCTATAGTTGGCTAAAACATCCGGATCAAGTTTGGGCTTTTTCAGAAGAGGTTTAATTACAGCTACTTTAAAGTACTGTGGTATATAGCCTGTTGATAAAGATAGATTGATCATATCTAGTATAGAAGTGCTGACTAAGGGTAAAACATCTTTAAGCATCCTAGTCGGGATGGGGTCTAAGAGGCAGGTTGATGGTTTAGATGAAGAAATTATTGAAGTTAGTTGGTAAAGATTGAGTGAAGCAAAACAGTCTAAACATATATCTGGTGCTACAGCTGTTTCTAAGGTTCCTGAGTTAAGAGATAAGTTGGTGCCAGTTGAGGGCAGGTCTTGGTGAATTTTGTCTCTAATAGCTAGAATTTTATCATTGAAGAAGCTCATGAAGTCGTAACTACTCAGAGCTATGGGAATACTTGGCTCAATAGAGTTGTGACTCTCTGTCAGCCTGGCTACAGTGCTGAAAAGAAACCTGGGGTTGTTCCTATTTTCCTCTATTAATGTCATTCTCAACGTCCACATGAATATTAAAATCCCCTACAATAATAACTTTGTCCGTTTTAAGGACTAAAGTTGACAAAAACTCTGCAAATTCAGATAAGAATTCAGAATACGGGCCAGGTGCTCGGTACACTATAACAAAAAGAATTGGTTGCAGTGATTTCCAACTTGGGTGTGAAAGACCAAGAACAAGACTTTCAAATGAGTTATAGTTTGGTTTAGGTTTAGAGCTGATTAGTAGGCTAGAGTGGAAGATAGCTGCAACTCCACCTCCTCGGCCTGTGCCTCGAGGAATGTGAGTATTAATATGACTGGGAGGGGTGGATTCATTTAGGCTAACATATTCTCCATCACCCAGCCAGGTTTCAGTAAGACAAAATAAATCAATATCATAATC
>NC_060170.1:33398403-33399761 GCF_021292245.1 Micropterus dolomieu
TACAGCTGTTTCTAAGGTTCCTGAGTTAAGAGATAAGTTGGTGCCAGTTGAGGGCAGGTCTTGGTGAATTTTGTCTCTAATAGTTAGAATTTTATCATTAAAGAAGCTCATGAAGTCGTAACTACTGAGAGCTATGGGAATACTTGGCTCAATAGAGCTGTGACTCTGTCAGCCTGGCTACAGTGCTGAAAAGAAACCTGGGGTTGTTCCTATTTTCCTCTATTAATGACGAGTAGTACGCTGCTCTGGCATTACGGAGGGCCTTCCTATAAGTTTTAAGACTATCTTGCCAAATTAGTCCAGTAGTCTCGTCCAGTAGTGGGCACAATCACCTCAGTAAGAGTTGATGTTCAGGGAGCGCTCAGGATCTCTCTTGATGCATTGTGTTGTAGTGTGGTCAGGTGCAGGTTAGGATTTTGGATGGTATGCCATCTGACTTTTGTGAACACTTTTTAAATTGTTTTTATTACAGGCATTTTAAACCACCTGTCGCCAAGACCCTGTAGACTGCATGGCCTGTTCTGCTAGAGTTCACCATACAAATGGCCGTGGAGGTTGATACCCTGAGTTGCCTTAAACGTCTGCTCCTTGAATGAGGTGGAGTCAGAACTGGGTGGATGATTTACTGCATTAGTTGAGGGTTATATAGCCACTGCTGTTTTACCTGCCTTATCAACTGTGGATTTTTGTGTCCTGATTTTAAATGGGGATTCTTTTTATGTGACTCTGTTACAAGTGAACGGGCCCTGTGAATGTCTTTGCCAACTGCTAGGCTCTGCTAAGGGTGGGGCAGTTTACTTGTTTTTGGGCTGCGTGACGTGGAAAGAAGTGCTCTGTGTAAAAATAAATAAATAAATAAATCCCATGGGATAAAATTATATCATGGATCTGTTCCCAGACTTGCTTATATACTTGTAGTGCTATGCTAACCTTTCTCTTAAGGAGGACAGTAGTCCAAAAATGTTCAAGTAGCACAGAATTAACTTATACAAATGTATTATACATATTTATAATATGCCTGAGCTCCTTCTCCTTGAGTGCAATGACCGTTTTATGATGTGAAGACTACTGGCTCTGAATGCTCAACATGGGCCTGAAAATGTTGTAGACTGAACTAAATCTACATTTGTCCACTGCAGAGGCTCTAACCACAACCTGGAGGAGGAACTAGTATAAATTACTATTGGTATAATATAACCTTAACATTATTTACAGTAGGTTTTAGTCTTCACTAACCCACTGTGCTTGTAAATCATTTCTGAGCATATGTGAGTGAAAGAGTTGCACTGCAGAGCCCTGCTTCACTGTACTGTTGTACACAAAAGCCTGCTGTATATTATATAAATGTGTATTAAAAG
>NC_060170.1:33399811-33407109 GCF_021292245.1 Micropterus dolomieu
TCCTGCCTGTCCAGCGTTAATTTGAAGAGGGTGACGGTAGGTGATGGGACCAGCCTTGATACTATCATCAGTCCTTAAACCTGCACTGGCTCACATCCTCCAGGTACTGGGGAAAATCTGGGAGGTCCTGAGATGAGTACCACGGAGGAAAAACTAAATGACTCAACTTCACTTTTATTTTACTTGACACAAGTACGAACAGTTCAGAGCACGGCCTTTCCCTGCTGGTTCTTCAAACAGAATTAAACCCAAAAAAGCATTAAAAGATCTGAAAGCCCCAGAGCTGGAGATAATTTTTGACTCTCAGTAATGCTCACCAGGTTTCACACATAAGTATGCCTACATAACTTATGAGAACTACAGGCTGCATTAAAAATATTTACTTAAACAACAGAGCGGAACGATTTTCTACATCTTCTTTTTTTACAACAACTTATTAGAGGTGAAAAAAAAAAAAAAATTATATCTACAGTATATCTATATATATCTATGATCCTGAATGTTACAGATGAAAAAATTATGTCCAGTAAAATAGAGAAGAAGTTTATAAGAAATGATGACATGTACAGAGTCAATGAGTGAGCTGCCCCCAGTGCAGGTTGGTAAGACAGGCCCTTGGGCTCCACAGTTACGAAGCGCACACACACACACAGACACTTAAACTGAACAGTTGTGCTTCTCTCTCCAACACACACACATGATCTGTACAGGTACATCTCATAAAATTAGAATATTCCCCCATCATTTAATTAAAAAAGTGAAACTTTTATTTATTTTAGACTCATTACATATAAAGTGATGTCTACAGGTACATCTCAGAAAATTTGAATATTGTGAAGCTCATTTTTCCCCATAATTTAAAAGTGAAACTTTAGACTCCAATCCATAAAAAAAAAAAATCCATATCTCAAAAAATTAGAGTAAGCAATCTATAATAAACAAATGTCAACCAGAGAAGAGCATTGAATCTTTCAGTCTGGTTCAGGTCAAACAACATCAATCACAAGGAAGATGTCTGACCTGACAGTTGACCAGAAGACACTCATATACAGCCTCCACAAGGAGAAAGGGATGGCTGTTCACAGAGTGCTGTATCAAAGCATATTCATGGAAAATTGACTGGAAGGGATGACCAAAGCCTTGATTTAATAAAAATCATCATCATGACCAATGATATTTTGGTCAATCTAGATCACGTGTCAGAAGGTGTGTTAACCTCCGTTTCTGTACTGCAGTCATCTCGGATCGATGCCACATTATTATTCTTACATTTGCAAGAAGGAGCAAACTGTTCATACATTCACATGCTCTCCATTGTTCTCGTTCACAATCTGTCGCAGGCGTGTTAACAGCTCTGGAAGTTCAAGGTCTTTCCTCCACAGAAACCTGTAGTGACATTTTCTGATCATCTCTTTTAAGGGAGGATGTTGCCGATATTCTTCCATGAAACCTGGACTCTCCTCTCTGGGTGTTGATATCAGAACTAGTGAGTGATGAAATGATCGATCACTGAAGAGCTCCAGGACTCTGCAGAGCTTTAATCTCTGTTCCTCAGTAAAGTCTTCAGGCTGCAGAACCAGCAGGAACACATGAGGTCCAGGAGCAGAGAGTATCTGGCAGAAACCTATGTGCATTCTCTGTTGGTCAGTGTTTGGAATAAGCAGATCTGGTGTGTTGATGAGAACTATTTCTTTCTCTTCCAACTGTCCACTTTCTCTCAGACAGTCATCTGGTTCTTCCTCAGTGTTGAACTTAGTCTCTCCCAGTATGAAGTTCCCCACTGAACTCCTCTCAGACCAGCTGTTCCCCAGCAGAACAACCCTCAGCTCAGACACTGAAAAGAAAACACTGAATTAAAAACAGTGTAGACTGAATTAAGGGTGAATACAATAAAATTGGATTAACAATGCAATTTGTATGTGAATAAAAAGAGTGTCAAAACGTTCTTTGTGAGTCAGCGCCTGTAGTGGGGTCACCCATAGCTAGAGGCCTCTGCTACCGACACCACCTACAATATGCTGTAATTCTATAACGTGAATATTTCTGACAGTCAACTTACTGTTAGGTGGAAGGAATTCAAAGCTGCTGCTGCGCGTCATGGGTGGCACAGATTGCTCTAAAAGGATACAGAAAATTTAGACATTCATTTATTCTTTCATCTACATGTAATTTTTAATAAGCCTGTTCATTAGTGATTCTTGGTTTCCACAACCTGCATCAACATTTGCACAGCCTTGCTGGTCTGATACAATTATCTATTCTGCCTGAACCTGTTTATTATAAGAATTTCTGAATAAACTTTTTAAGAATGGTTCAAGAAGTCCATCAATGTTCCTGTGCCCCAAAAACACAAGACCTGGATGTCCAGTGTCCAGATACACTCTCAGCTGGTCAAGGATTACATCTGCTCCTTGCTACCCAGCACACGACCCACTACAGTTTGCCTACCGTCCCAACCAATCAACAGATGATGCCATGGAAAATATCCTCCACACCACCCTCTCAACTGTACAAGAAAGAGAGCTACAGTATTTGAAATTGCTGTTCACTGACTACTGTTCAGTGTTTAACACTATAGTTTCCTACAGGCTCTACATCCAGCTCAAAGACTTGGGAATAAACACCTCACTGTGCATGTGGATCCTTGACTTTCTGATTGGCAGATACACCTCTTCCACTCTTAAACTTAACAATGGAGCACCCCAAGGCCGCCTTTTGAGCCCCCTGCTGTACTACCTGTACAGTACTGCTTTGCCACTTTCGACTCTATCACTATCATCATGTTTGCTGACAACACAGCTGTGGTGTGCCTGATCACAGATAACAGTGAAAAGGCCTACTTGAAGAAAGTACCTGACACGTTCGTGTCAATAACCTACTCCAGACTAAGGAGCTGATGGTGGACTTAGTGGAGAAGAAGCAGGGAAGTTTGGCCTGACATTCAATTGACAGTGCTCTGCCTAAAGGACATTACCCATAGTGCTGCAGAAATAGGCCTAGGAGAACCTGTTGAGCACAGCACAAGGTCATCAAAACCGCTGGTTAGCTTCTGCTGTTTTAAGTCCAAAAATCAGGTGATTTGTTGCTAAAAATATCGCAGGGTGCCATACAGATTATGGCACAATACCTGGGAGCTTTTTCTGCAGAGGAGACACTTTGGAACACATGACCTTTTTCGCGGTGGCCGAACCGTAGTACCTACATAGACATCTCGGGTATCAAATGAAAGGCATGCTCAATCCGGATCAATTGATGTCGCCCCCAATCACTGTGGGATGTTCCCTTCTCAAGCTACACGCCTGTAAAGCATGGGAGTGCTTTTGGGGACAGGAATGTTGATGAGGAGGGTGGTGATGGAGCAGTGGAGGTGGTGACGCAGTGGATAACACCCCTTTGGTGAGAGAGACCTGGGTTCAAATCCACTCTGTGAGACACCAAAGTGTCCCTGAGCAAGACACTTAACCCCTAGATGCGACCACTGATAGCAATTGTAAGTCGCTTTGGATAAAAGCATCAGCTAAATGAATAAATGTAATGAATATTCATTGAAATATTTTTATCAATATTTCAATGTTTTGTTATTTGGAATGTGGTTGTATAGACAAAGCATTTTTAGGATAACTCCCAGTAAAAGTCAACATTTAAACAGTAAATATTGTCAAAATATACCAGACGTTCGCCTGGTATATTTTGAAAATATTGTATTTAACTGTAGTATTTTAGTTTATTTTCATCACATTTACAGTTACAATCAGTGCAATGCAGTCTAGGTGTATTAGAAGATATTCAGTTGCATTATAATCTATTTTAGGATGGTTTTGATGGTTTATTGCATTAAAAATATTGCTTTTTTACCAGTTGAGGATGACTGTTTTCATCTGTTTTACTAGTTGTTATAAATATTGTTTAACTTTGTTGAAGTTGAGAAATACACATTTCAAAGTCAGTATTTTGTGCATTTTCCTTGATAATTAAGCAAGTAGACTCATAGTACCATTTGTTCCATTATAATCAAATCGCAATATTGTCCACAATAATCACATTATGACTTTTTGTCCAAATTGTGCAGCCCAAATTTTTTCTTCACCACAGCAAGTCTTCCAGGTGTTGAAACAGCAAAACAGCTCCAGACCATCACACTACTACCACCACATTTTACTATTTTACTGATGTTCCTTTTCTGAAATGCTGTTACTTTTACACCAGATGTAATGGGACACGCACCTTCCAAAAAATTCAACTTCTGTCTCATCAGTCCACAGTATTTTCTCTCTCAGGGATCATTAAGATGTTTTCTGGCAAAGCTGAGACAAGCCTTGTTGTTTTTGCTCGGCAGTAGTTTTCGTCTTGGAACTCCACCATGAAGGACATTTTTGCCCAGAGTCATGAACACTGACCTTGACTGAGGCAAGTGAAGCCTGCAGTTCTTTGGATGTTGTGGGGTTTTTTGTGACCTCTTAGATGAGTCGTCGCTACACTCTTGGGGTAATTTTGGTCGGCCACTCCTGGGAAGGTTCACCACTGGTCCATGTTTTCGCTATTTATGGATAATGGATCCCGCACTCGCTGGCGCCCCAAAGCTTTAGAAATGGCTTTCTAGACTGATAAATCTCAATTACTCTGTTTCTCATTTGTTCCTGAATTTCTTTGGATCACAGCATGATGTCTAGCTTTGGAGGATCTTTTGGTCTACTTCACTTTGTCAGGCAGGTCCTATATAAGTGATTTCTTGATTGAGAACAGGTGTGGCAGTAATCAGGCCTGAATGTGGCTAGATAAATTGAACTAAGCTTTCCAAAGATGTGAAAAACCACAATTGATTTGTTTTAACAGACGGGCAATCACTTTTTCACACAGGGCCATGTAGGCAGGGCTGCAGCTAAACAATTTGTTTGATGATCTGAAATATTTCAGTGTGAGAAACATGTTAAAAAAAAAAAAAAAAAAAAAAAAGAAAGAAATCAGGAAGAGGTAAGCACTTTCTCACACCACTATACACCAGGCTAACACTGAGAGGCTCAGAAGGAGCTTCTACCCTCGGGCAACTAGGATCCTAAAAGATGACACCATCATACACATTTATTACTACTGACAGGTAGTGTGGAGTTACCAAAACACTGACCAGGATCAGACATCATTTCTGTTTATCTTCTGTAAATACAATTAAAAGCCTGACTACCTCATTGAAGAATAAGCAAGAGAAAATATGACGAAGAGAGAGAGGGAAAACATAAATACAAAACAAAATGGATATGAAAACAAACTTACTTGTATTGGCTTTCCCCAGAAATTTCCATAGTAGACTATATTTTTCTGTGGTTGTGCCTTCTTTATTTTTCTTCTCTTCTTCCTTCATAGCTGCTTTCAGAAACTCTTCTAAAGTTAAGGTATGACTTGTCGAAAATCTCTCATCCAGCAACGATAATACAAACTCAACTGAAAAAAAAAAATTTATTAAAAAACACAATATGTGTACTCTTATTTCATGTTGAATACAATCAAATTAGCAACCAGTAAGAAAGTCATAGCTTCTTTAAGGTGGACTCTCAGAATCTGTCCCCGATATCAACTTGAAACTAGCAGATTCACCAGTGAACTTCCAACTATTTAAATGAAATAAAATGTGAGTTTGTTTAAACCACCTTTAAAACATTGTAAATAAATAACATTATCTATAATGAACCAGCACATTAGAGTGATTGTGGGTGACCACAACCTGCATTAACATTTCACAGCCTTGTTAGAGTGACAGTTATTATCTCTGCCTGATCCCAGTCAATTATACATGCATCTATATCAATGTCTGGAGGCCATACCTCTGTACCTGTGATGTCTGTACTGAATAAAAAAAAAGACTTGAAAAAAACATTAAAGCTGCAAGCAGCGTTGGGCGGGCCCTCGTACTTGTAGCGCATCCGGGTGTGAGCCAGCCGCGTTGCACATTCTGGAGCTCTGCCGGTGCGGCTGTGAATTTGCTACGCGGTTCCGACGCCGCATGAAGGTGTTATATGTCACTTCCTGTGTCCCCTATGTGGAGCTACATACCACTTGCCGCTATGAATATAAATCGGTATTGGCGTGTAGACGTCTGCGGGGCGGGAGAGTTATCAAGCACGTAAAGTTTGGTTCAGATGTGAGCATGTACACTGAAGTTACAACAACTTCCTGTGTCGTGGCGAAGAGTTGATCTTTGACGCCACGGACACGCCCATTGACGAAAACTCACAGATAGCACAACTTTTCATCTTCAATGCCTTTAGAAGGCACAGCACAAATTTGAGGTCGGTCGGACTAAATCCCTAGGAGGAGTTCGTTAAAGTACGGAGTGTGTAAATCATCCAAAATTTGACGTAAAATTCAAAATGGCCGACTTCCTGTTGATTTTAGGGCATCGCTCCAGGAGGCTTTTTGGTACGTCTGGACAAGATACACGTACCACAGAAAATTCGTACATGTAGGTCAAACGTGCAGCGTGGGCTGCTTCGTTAAAGGGCAATTCCTGTTGCCATCAGGTGGCGCTATGACTGTGGGTGAATGTCAGCATGTACATGTGTTCAGGGCGGGACTCTCATCCTACATGTACAGTTTAGTCCAGATGTGAGCATGTACACTGAAGTTACAACAACTTCCCGTGTCATGGCGAAGATTTGATCTTTGACGCCACGCCACGGACACACCCATTGATGAAAACTCGCAAATAGCACAACTTTTCATCTTCAATGCCTTTAGAAGGCACAGGACAAATTTGAGGTCAGTCGGACTAAATCCCTAGGAGGAGTTCGTTAAAGTACGAAGTGTGTAAATCATCCAAAATTTGACGTAAAATTCAAAATGGCCGACTTCCTGTTGGGTTTAGGCTATGGCTCCAAGAGACTTTTTTGTGCGTCTGGACATGATACACGTACCACAGAAAATTCGTGCACGTAGGTGAAACGTGCGGCGGGCGCTGCTTCGTTAAAAGTCACTTCCTGTTGCCAGCAGGTGGCGCTATGACTGTGGGTGAATGTCGGCATGGACATGTGTTCAGGGCGGGACTCTCATCCTACATGTACAGTTTGGTCCAGATGTGAGCATGTACACTGAAGTTACAACAACTTCCTGTTTCATAGCGAATCATCGACGCCACGGACACACCCATTGACGAAAACTCGCAAATAGCACAACTTTTCATCGTCAATGCCTTTAGAAGGCACAGCACAAATTTGAGGTCGGTCGGACTAAATCCCTAGGAGGAGTTCGTTAAAGTACGAAGTGTGTAAATCATCCAAAATTTGACGTAAAATTCAAAATGGCCGACT
>NC_060170.1:33407209-33409842 GCF_021292245.1 Micropterus dolomieu
CTGTAAATGTATTGTTTTGTGTTGGATGCATGTCATGGATTGTGAAGTGTTGTATGGTGGAGTAAAGATAAGGTGTGTGGTAACTAAGGTGCAACTAAAATTGGAGGGTAGTTGTGACACAGGCACCCCACAACTGTCAGGTAGTGGAGCCTCCCATCGTGCCCCTCCCACCCCCCAAGCCCTCTGTGTCTAATGTGTACTTAAAATTGACAGTCAGTGAGGGAGGAAGAAGTGCGAGGCCGCAATAAAGCAGCCCCCCCCCCCAAACGCCCTGCAGGCTGCCCGCCCCCCAGGGTCCTAAGGGTGTATGTTGTGAGACATGACCAAAGGGGGAAAGGTGAAGGAGGTCATAGGGAGGCTAGAAGACCAGATTCATGACTGGCCCCATCATTCATTCAGTCCCGTCCCCCACCCCCCTAAGCAGGAGGACGCCAGGTCCCTCCAGCCCAGGGCTTATAGCAAGAGCCCCTCTAGCACCGGCAGCACCCAAGAGGCAGGACTCTCAGACCTGAGAAGTTTCGTCGCTGTTTGTCTTTATCAAGGCTTTGTTTCCTACATGTAGGTCTCTCCTCAGTTCCATCATGTGGTGCGGTCCCAACAGAGCTACATAAATAGACTTGACCAGCAAAACTGAACATTTGGTGAAAATTGCTGTGCTTTATACTAGGGCTGGACCTGAATATTCAGCCGTTTGGGTACACATTCAATTTTCAATTATAAGATTCGATTATTAAGGGGCTTTTTTTTGCACGACTGACCTCCGCCGACACCAGTGAACGTAATGCTCCAGTTCACATCAAAGGGAAAACGAAATGAAGTGCTAAGCTGTGTGGGAGCACTTTAAACTGAGTAATGACAGCAGTAGTGTGGAAGTTATGGCGTATTAATTTTACAATTGCTTAATTTCATTACAGTAAAATTTCCTACATTTTAAAATTAATCAGTAAACTGTAGGCTGGAAACAAAGAAACACACACAAACCCCCCCACAATGAACGCATTTAAATAAGCCTAATAATATTAGGCCAATTGTAGAAGAAGAGCATTTTGTCGCTATGATTAAAATTAAAAGTGAATTTTGCATGATAATAATAACGTGTTAGATTTAGTTCCGCTACACCGCGCATCCCGTGTGCTCCCCGCCTGGACCCCCGTCCAGCGAAACTATTCTCGGACTCTGCTCTGGACCTGCGGAGCTTCGAAGCTCAAAAATGACATTCGGGCCAGCTCTACTTTATACAGAACCATTACTGATAGCAATTGTTACAAACATAGAAAAGAGACATGTAGTGCAGCGATTACCGGATTTCACTATTAACCGCACTTTAAAACGTCACAGTTAATCGTAAAGGCTCCGCAATACCGAGTGTTTCTGTGGTAGGGAACGAAACTGTGGCAGTTTGCATAAAACAAAAACAGAGTTACAGGAGCGGTGCACCAGCTTAAGTGTCGTGCGAGGTTACTGTACACTGGCTAAACTATGGTTTGTTGGTGCGTCGAGCAATGTGCACCGCACGACGAGCATGCCATGGTCAAAGTAATTGAACTTTAGCGCTGTGCAGCTTCCACGTAGTGCAAATCACTTCTTTTCTGAAAGAGCCTTTATGGAAGACAAAATGTAGTCCTCTGCAGACTTTCAGTCATTGAACATTTAAGGTTACATGATGTAGTCTTCTCCTGTCTGTGTTGAGAAAATGTTGCCAGGTGTAAAACACTAACATACATCAGGAGCTTATAGACTTTCAGGACTACAGGCTACCAGTTAACACTGCACTCAGTTTCTTTCTCTCATTTTCACTAAAACATATGTTTAGATGAGAGTTGATGACAGTAACAGTTCAGTTTGTTCCCCTCCTTTATAACAATTTCCCCTAAGGCAGAGGTCACTAATAGGCGGACCGCGGTCCGGATCCGGACCCAGCCGCCGTCCTCTCCGGACCGCCGACCTACAGCCCATTTATTATTGAGACTTACTACCTCGTGACGGAGCGTTTCTATTTTAACCCGCGCAGCTTTTCTAGCATTTACTCTATTGGTTTAGAGGACCAGGAAACTCACAGACCAATCGCATGTGCTCCAATCCTCTCATGTGACGCTGCTCAGCCAATCAAATCTGTGCATACCGATGCTTGCGAGTCGAGTCCGCGAGATTCACCAGAGACGTTTTGGAAACACACCCGAATTGAGGAGACGAAAGATAAAAGAGATTTCACATGACTTTTAATCAAGAATGTACAGATTTTTACATGTACATTCCTCCCACGGGCAGTTCAAAACCAGAATATCTCATAGATCTCCAATATGCTAGCTGGAGCTCACGTTTCTCACTGAACAACAGAAAGTAGGAAAGTGGTAGCTCTGTAAGAGGAAATGAAAGAGAAGAGGAGGCATTACAGCTGTTCATTTGTTATGATGTGTTGAGTGTTTATTATAAAATTGGTTAAGACTACACTTCATCACTTCAAGCTACACTTTTTATTACATATTTTCTAAAAATTAGGCACTTTAGTTTACTTAAATTTAGAATTTATTATTTGAATAGTTATTATTTATTATCCCTCCAGTTTGATGTGAAAACTGACTGAAATATTATTTGATTTGACAGTCCGTTGTTGACTAAAAACATGTGTTGAT
>NC_060170.1:33409942-33435883 GCF_021292245.1 Micropterus dolomieu
CGAAAGATAAAAGAGATTTCACATGACTTTTAATCAAGAATGTACAGATTTTTACATGTACATTCCTCCCACGGGCAGTTCAAAACCAGAATATCTCATAGATCTCCAATATGCTAGCTGGAGCTCACGTTTCTCACTGAACAACAGAAAGTAGGAAAGTGGTAGCTCTGTAAGAGGAAATGAAAGAGAAGAGGAGGCATTACAGCTGTTCATTTGTTATGATGTGTTGAGTGTTTATTATAAAATTGGTTAAGACTACACTTCATCACTTCAAGCTACACTTTTTATTACATATTTTCTAAAAATTAGGCACTTTAGTTTACTTAAATTTAGAATTTATTATTTGAATAGTTATTATTTATTATCCCTCCAGTTTGATGTGAAAACTGACTGAAATATTATTTGATTTGACAGTCCGTTGTTGACTAAAAACATGTGTTGATACAACTATAGGTTATAGTACAGAATGATAACGCAAGTTCGTCGTTTTGATGTTCCGGACCTTTGCTTCAGGAAATTTTTCTCTAACTAGACCTCTTCTAGTTAATCTAATTGAATACCCCTGCCCTAAGGGATAAAAGTTAAAATTCCTCTTATTATTATTATTAATACTTACATATTATAGAAATATAATTGTTAATGTAATTAAATATTAAAAATCAACTTACAACAAGTCATTACTAGTGTTGTGAAATTAATTTATGCATAATAATTGTAATAATCGTGAAACCGTGATTATTTCTCTGACAATAATCGTACCAACTAAATCTGTAATCGTTGCTAGTTGTGATGTGTGTAATATGTGGACAGTGACAGCAGAATGTGTCTAATCCAGACCGAAAGTCTTACCAGGCTTAGATGATGAGCTCCCCATAATGTCACTCTGCTGGAAACAGAACGGCTGGATACCAACTGTTGTGTTTAAGAACCTAAAAAGAGAATAATGAAAAATGTTAAATTATCTTGTTTGTTAACTTGTCTTACCTCATCTGTTACTGCCTCATGTTACATTAGTAGCCCTCCCAACACACACACATTTCCCCCTGTGGTGTGTGGAAAGAAAGCAGACTTGACAATGACTAGGGATGGACATTTGAAGTTTAAGTGCTGTGCCAGCATTGAAGAGAGCAATGTTAACATAATAAAGTATGTGTAACCTGTGTTCAGGACCACTCTGCTGATGAAGTTTGGCAGCAAACAAGTCCTTTTAAGACTTTTTAAGGAGCCGCGGGAACCCTGCATAAACGTGCTGGAGCCACACCGGTGGAAAAGCATACAGCAGCTGGGGAGGCCAAACGGCGCCCTCGCCCAGACGAGTGGCGCCTCCACCCCAATCTGGCGACCAGATCTGGCTCGGGTTGGAGTGGACGCCCCCTGCTGGGAGTGGATGCCCCCTGCTGGGAGTGGACGCCGTTTGGCCTCCCCAGCTGCTGTATGCTTTTCCACCGGTGTGGCCGATCCCGCGCCTTCTGGATCGCCTGCAGTTTTCAACCTTGGCGGTGACTCTGGTGGCCCACGAGCGCACTAGCGCGTCCTGGTTTCCCTGTCTCCAGCGGTTGCTGGTGGGGCAACTGTGGAAACTCCCCTGGAGGGGGGCCAGCCTCTTGGCCGCTGAGAGGCGACGTCTGGAGGGCTTAGGTCTCTCCCGGGAGATGGTGCGCACCACCTAGGGTTCAAGGGCCGCCTACACTCAGTCCTCTTACTCCTCTAAGTGCTCGACTTTCCAACGCTGGTGTCTGGACCAGGGGACGGACCCGGTCGCCTGTCCGCTGCCGGCGGTGCTTTTGTTCCTCCAATTGCTCATGGACAGGGGACTGGCGTTCAGTACGGTTAAAACCTACACTGCCGCCATTTCGTCCTGTCACAAGGACTTCGGGGACAGGACTGTGTTCTCACACCCCCTGGTGAAGCGTTTCCTTAGGGGGGTGCGGAGGCGCAGGCCAGTGACACGTTGTTTTTTTAGTTTGTTTTTCTCCACCTCAAGCCCCTGTCCCCTCTCTTGCAGGTGTTGTCCTTTCTTTGTGGTGTCTGTATGTGTGGTGTTTGTGCCCCCATCCCCACGTCTGCCCCGGTGACATATTTAAATAAATAATAAAACAGACAAAGGAGGATATTAATACTCTCTTGTTAAAGTAAAACATGGTATCCACTCTATACCAGGCTGCTGGGCAGGACAGGTTTAAAACAAAAAAAAATATGAAAACAACCCAGCTGTATTCTAACATTAACAAAGCTCTCCTTGTTAGCTAGGCTCCTTAAATGCTTGCAAATAACTTTTTTAAGGTGGGTCTCCGACATTGACAGCGTTGTTTTGGAAAGAGATTTGCAGTATTCATGAGAGATGGCCACATGGTGGTGCAGTGGTTAGCACTGTTGCCTCACAGCAAGAAGGTTGTGGGTTCAAACCCGGGTTTCCCAGACATTTGTGATCAACAGCTGTTGTCTGCCTCCTATAGCTGATTTGTGTACATTTTTATAACAATAACTTTAGTAAAACAGATGTAAAATACAACAAGTTAACATGTTTCTCTCAGAAGTAGGCGGCTAGTAGCAGCAATAGTAAACTGTTAGTTTGATGTTAAAATATTAATTATCTTACTATATTCATTATAATTTCATATTAGTATATAGTTTACCACTATTATAATATTAATTCCAGTTACAGCTATTTCTTTATGGGGTTGATTTTTATTCATTAACTTTGAAGAAGAGGAAAAATGCTCTACATGGCGGTTGGTCTAACTTTAATTTTGAGTAGGCTACTAACTCGTCAATAATCATAACCATTTATGCGGTACAATGAGTTCAACATTTGGAAAGTTTACTGTAGCACATCCCCGCTTCATCCAGGCTGTGATCGATCTCGACTAGCCACGTTAGCTGATCACAAACTGTCTGCCACTCACTGCACGAGACCAGGTTCCCTTGATTCCTGTCACAGTGTCCGACGTTGTCACATCAGCTGGGTGGAGTGTAATCGGGCCGAGTTGACGCTACATTAGTTTTTCCAATGCGTGAGAAAAATGTCAAGTGTGAAAATAATTTCATCTGATTACTTTTCGTTTCTTTTGGGTTACTTCAGTACCATATACGCAAATAAAGATAAGAGAGCATCAAACTGTACGTGGTCTGTACAGTGTATTTTTAGAGAAACATAATTATAAATATAATTTAAAATTGTTTAAATGTTTTATATTAAAGTATATGCTTTGCACTAATACGTCATATGGCAGGATCTGCTCCATCAATTACAAAAAATGTTGTTTTGTAGGTCGGGCTGGACGATTACTTGAAAAGAATCGAAACCGCAATTCAGAGCCTCTAACCGACATAATTTCCCCATGTCAGTTAATTTTGTTATTTAATGTTTATACTTTTTCCCCTTGAAACATCCTACCGCATGTGAAGTAACGTGACTCCCCCTGTCCAGTCCTGTTTAGCCTTCAGACCGTAGTCTAATTATTCGCTTGCTTTCAGTGCCACTTTCTGCCGCTCTCAGAATTCGCTCATCCGCTCACTTGCTACTAAGTCTGCAGCTAAAGATGATTTTAGTACTCGAAGCTTCTACATATTATTTCATCAATGTGTCGTTTAAGAAGTAACATTTGCTTGGTGGCGGCAGCATCAGTGCTATACAAGTTATACTAAGGTGGAGAGCTGCTCTGCCTCAACTCTGTGATTTACTCCCTGATGAACAGATAGCGGACCGTTAAGTGCTCATTATCTAACTAGCCCAGTTAGTTAGCCTACTGGTCAAATTAGCTTACTCTGCCCATACTGGGAGCTCAAAGCACCAGAGTGTGTGGTTTTCAGGCCAGGGGCGAGGGGACCAGGCGGGGAGCAGTGCTGGTGTTATGCAGAGTTTTGCATGCCTGCCAAGAATTGCATGCACCTCCAAATACTGCTTTTAAACGCTATAATATCCTTCTCCATCAATTGTGATAAATGGGCGTTTTTAGGATCTTGAAACATTGGGGGCTTAGCCCAGCCCATAAAATCATCATATCTTCAGATAATACATACAGAGGAAGCTGTGTGTCATGCCTAAAACCCAACAGAATTATTTTACCCACCTCTCTCTCTCTCTGCAAAAATAAATAACAGCTGGTAGTGAGTGAAAGATTAGTTTCACCAGCGACATTCTGTTTATGGACTCGCCGTCGGACATCGCTATAAAACAAATAGTACCCAATGCGTTTTAAAGAAAAGAAACAGGCTAATGTCCAAAGCAATGCTCTGTTCAACAACAGGACACTTAATATATCTCAATCAATGCAGTGATCGTCTAACATAGATGTTACAGTGTGTAGGCTAGTCTTCATTTGCTCTGCAGACACTAAAGACGCTTTTAATGCGCCGTTAATGGAAAGTTAAAGTATTTCACTTGCCGGCATGTGAAAGAGACAGTCACCAGTGCTATAGTGTGCGCTCACTAGATTTCAGTTGTATTAGTAGAACATAAAGCCTTGAACAGAAAAGATATTTGCCTGATTTTCTAAATGATTTTCTAAATGTTTGCATCTGCCCAGCTCTGACTGTGACAAGCGCCCACCAGCGCTTTACTGCGTAACTGCGCACACAGCCTGGATGACAGCTCATTTCGGTTAATGAAGCAAAATGCAGATTACAGACTGGTTAAGTTATAAAAGGTATAAATGGAAAATGTAGCGAAATTAAGTGAGGCGTCAGGTGTTTACCTGAGGTGTAGGTGTGTGTGAGTGTGGGGAGAAGAGAATTCCGAGGCAGGTCCAAAGCATACTTAAAACAATAATAACAATGTTCGTGGTCATTAAAACCTGTGAAATGTGAACGTGTTAGATATTTTTTTTGCTTGGGGGGCGGGGTTTTACAATCACAATGCCGGCTCAACGTCGTGATGTCTGTCAGCCATCGCTGATGGACGATGGCATCGTCTATCGGCCCAACCCTAGCGAGCGGTACGACGCTGAAAGTCGTGTAGTCTGCACAAGCCTTTAGTAAACTGCCTCCTATATAAGCCAGCTCTGAAATCTCCTGAGCCAGGAAGGCAATGCCAAATAAAACTTTACATTAGGAAAGAGGGCAAAACATAGATTTTGAAATGAAATAGCGTATGTATAATGCCTCCTCTGCCTATCAGGTGAATAACCTCACCACAAATCCACACAAGTTCATTTCAGCGCCTCTGATAAAAGTACAGCTCACAGCTTCAGGTGGAGCAGAGAGGACAGACACAGAGCTACAGCTATAATCTTATTCTCCACTTTGCAGGAGAATAAATACTAACAATAATCTCTCGCTCGCTCCTGCGCACGTAACTAGTTAAGCGAGTAATTTTTTTATTTTATTTATTTTCCCCATCTCTGAAGATGGCGCCGCAGACGGCCGCCTCGGGATAACGCTCTGTAGCGCTTTTTGTGTTTTTGTTAATTCACGCTGTTTTCTGCCGTCCCTCACTGGTAACTTTTAAGAGAGCTCTTAAACATTGGACTTTCAACTGCTCATACTATTCCACTGCTCTTTATTGACCCTGGAACTTTCCCGGAGTTACTAGTTGGAGGAGCGGCTGCTCTGTTTGGGATCCTTCGGGAACATCGCAGGGGAAAACGTGCAAGCGCTGTTTAAGCTGAGACAGCGGGGATTTCGCACTGCGCTCCCTTCAATGCACCTGGCGAATTTTCGCTCTCTGGCCAAAAAATGGACAAACCGCTGCTCCTCAACAGAACCAACTCGGACTTCTGCAGATCTGCTGATCTGTTTCACTGAATCCTGGCCTGCTTTGACTGCACTGACTGGAGTATTTTTGAGGCTGCAGCCACTGACCTGGACGAACAAACTGACACTGTGACATTTTACATCAGTTTTTGTGAGGACATGTGTGTGCCGACTAAAACCTTCCGCACATACAACAACCAAAAACCCTGGTTCACAACGAAACTCAGGCAGCTTCGTCAGACCAAGGAGGCCTTCAGAAGTGAGGACAGAGTCCTGTACAACCAGACCAGGAAAGACTAAAGAGGTCAAAGCTGCAAAGAGGTGCTATGCTGAAAAGCTAAATAACAGCTTTTCAGCCAACAACCCTGCGTTGTTGTTGAGAAGCCTACGGACACTCACAAACTACAAGAGACCATCCCCCAACACTGTTGGTACTCAACGACTGGCAGACGAGCTGAATGGTTTCTACTGTAGGTTTGAAAAGCCCAGAGTCACACCTCTCCACCACTCCAACACGATCTTCAAACAGTCACCTTCCCCCTCTGACCTCTCACCCGCACTCAAGATCTGTGAAGAGGACGTGAGCCACCTCTTCCAAAGGTAGACGATCAGGATCAGGGTCTGCATCACATCCTGCAACACCTCGACTCTCCAGGGACACATGCTAGGATCCTGTTTGTGGACTTCAGCTCGCCGTTCAACACCATCATCCTGGACATCCTCAGCACCAAACTCACCCAGCTCACTGTGCCAGCCTCCACCTGTCAGTGGATCACAGACTTCCTGACTGACAGAAGTCAGCAGGTGAGACTGGGGAACATCACATCCAGCACCCGGACTATCAGCACTGGCGCCCCCCAGGGGTGTGTGCTCTCCCCACTGTTCTTCTCCCTCTACACCAATGACTGCACCTCAGGAGACCCATCTGTCAAACTCCTGAAGTTTGCTGACGACACAACGGTCATCGACCTCATCCGGGACGGTGATGAGTTCGCCTACAGACGGGAGGTTGATCAGCTGGCTCTCTGGTGCAGTCAGAACAACCTGGAGCTTAACACCCTCAAAACTGTGGAGATGACCGTGGACTTCAGGAGGAGCCCCCCCACTCTGCCCCCCATCACCATACTCAACAGCCCTGTGTCTGCTGTGGAATCCTTCAGGTTTCTGGGATCCACTATATCCCAGGACCTGAAGTGGGAGCCCAACACTGACACCATCATCAAGAAGGCCCAGCAGAGGATGTACTTCCTGCACCAGATCAGGAAGCTCAACCTGCCTAAGGAGCTGCTGATCCACTTCTACACAGCCATCATCCAGTCTGTCCTCTGCACCTCCATCACTGTCTGGTTTGGATCTGCCACCAAAAAGGACAGGAGCAGACTACAACGGACAGTCAGGACTGCAGAAAAGATCATCAGTGCCAACCTGCCCTCCATTCAGGACTTTTTCAGAGTCAGGAAACTGGCAGGAAACATCACTGCAGATCCATCTCACCCCGGACACAACCTGTTCCAGGAACAGTTTCTTCCCACAAGCCATCACTCTGATGAACAGCTGATTTCTGACTCACAGTGTCAGGAACAATTCCTGTGCAATAACCCAGTAACTCTGTCTCTAATCAGCACCTGTTTACTGGTTTCCACTTATTATTTATTTCTTCACCATTCTCTATTTCAGTGCTGTTCATACTATGTCATATTGTATATACTGTATACCAATACACCTACCTCAGGTCATAGGTCTTATATTAGGTCTTATATCTTTCCCAGCATCCTTATGCACTATGCTCCATCACACTGTGTACATGTGTACATGTATGCATGTATGTGTACCTGTATATCATATCTACCTTCAACATGTACATAATGAGAATAATAGTTTACTCCTGCATCCTTTGCACTCTGATCACTGCACTATTTGTCAATATGTCTATATTGTTTTGTTCATAGCGTGTATATTAGTGTTGTCTATACTAGTTTGTGTCTGACTTTATTTTATTATTGTGTTATGGTATTTTTGTATAAGTAAGCACATCATGAGCATTGTACAATCCTGAGTCAAATTCCTCGTATGTGTACACATACCTGGCAATAAAACTGATTCTGATTCTATAGTTCAATTTTCGGCCTTTTGTTTGTTTTTCAAAAATCCTTCTGAGATTCGGGGGTTTTCAGAAAAACATCCGGGACTAGAGCCGTTAATATTTTATTACACTTTGTAGAAGTAGCATTCATTGAGATTCAGCTGAAAGAGGTGGTGATTACCGCGTTTGATCTATGAGCACAGCAAAGTGTCCGAAAAGGACCTTAAGACATGGCAAGCGTCAATTAAACTGATTCTCTCACACATTGCTGCGCATTTAGGCCTGACGTTAGCCTACACAAAACATGTCCGAACACTACTGACTCCTCTCTTTATCTGAAATGGCTCTTCAGCCTAAATGTTGACAAAACTTTCATTTACAGTAAAACCACGCCCGGTAGATATTTCAGAGAGTATTTCCTCCTCTATTTATCTGAAATGGCGTCTTCAGCGCGCTTCCGCCTAAATGTTGACAGAAACTTTGTCTCAGTAAATCTCCTCATTTCAGAGACTTTGTAGATGAAACACGGACTAAAAACAGATCAGACCAAAACACACAAACCATCAGTTAGTGAAGTTAGTGTGATAATAACAAGCTGTGAGTCTGATGAGAACAGCCGACTGACGGTAGGAAGATCGATGATTTTACAGTTAATAATGTGAATCTGAAACCTGCTACAGTTTTATCATCAGCTCTACTGACCCACCAACTACACAGAGAAAATACTTTGACTTTAATAGTTTTCTGGATCCAGTTTTGCTCGAGTTCACCTACCTGTTGAATTTCTTGCTGCGACACTGCCTTACCGTGAAAGTGAAAGTAAAAACCGATCACGTGGGAAGTTTTAAAAAAAAAAGACAAAGAAACCCAAACTTCCTGCAGCCAAAGCGGAACAAGAGGAACATAAAGCTTCATATCGCCTATCGGGTTTGTGGAGGACATGTGGAGTTCAGGGACAACCTGCTGTGAATGACTTATTTTCAAACAGCTGTCGAACATATTAGGCTACATTTTAAAACACATTCTGAAGTGTGTTCATACTTAAACACAAGCACATGAACCAAAAACAAACAAACACATTTAATGTGAAACCTCAGTGTCTTTCATCACTTTATTGATATTTCCTATCATGTGTTTTTATGTAGTAGTTTCCAGGGAAAACATTGACCTACTGGAGGATAATAAAGATTGTTGCTCTTGCTCAACTTGCCAGAGCCTCTCTGCCCCGTGTACAATCAGTTGGACGTGTGGTAGAAGAGAGGAAACTATCTGATGAAAACGCAGAAATGCTAACACACTAGATAAAGTGGGATATTCTGCAATTCAGTTTCATTTTATTTATAACAGCCTAATCTGTCTAGTAACCTGGAGCACTTTTCATTTTGAGATTTTGAGTCACATTACTTTTCTATTATCATTGCTATTATTACTCTTATTGATGTTTAGAGTATTACCACTACCACTACTAGTGTTTTAAATTTCTATGTGGAACTTGCGCTGGGCTGCTGTTTATTGCCACTGCAGTTAAACATATTTTAAAAAATGCAGACATTCATTTAAAAACACTGAATATAAAATTAAATTTTTTTTTGAATGAATGTTTTTGTGTCCTCAGGTTGGGCCATGTTGATACATATTGGGCATCCAGATTTGTCCTGTCTCCTTCTCCTCTGAGTATTTTGGAGCTGAGAGCTCATTCAGCTCATGTGGTTAAACACTTCACTAAATGTTTACATTAAAGGAGGATGTAAACGTTGATCACATATTCTGTCGTCTTTTGGTCGCAAGATTTTTTGTGTCTTAATTTTTTCGATTGCCAGTTTGTGGTCACTGAGTGTGTACTTGGTTAGGATCTGTCTCTGCTTTCTGAGATATTCCCAATTCATGACATCTTTTTAGATTATGTACTCTGGCTTTTAGTTTCTTATTTCGACTGTTCCACATAAGTCTTTTCACATTGTATTATAATTTGGTTTTCTCTCTTTGGTGTTTGGAAAGCAGAGGCTGGTCAGAGTGTATCTGAGAGAGGACAGTTAGTCTCAGCACCAGCTGACACAGAGGACTCTTCTGGGCTCAGCTTTTGGGTTGGGAGGGCTTGGAATGGAGGGTGTCTATGGGGCTGGATTTAGGGTAATTTATTTATTTAATTTATAGTTGTTTTCTGTTTATGTGAAAAAATGTATCTGCAGAATTCTGCATGTAAAGATTCTTGGTTATTCCAGAGGGTATAGCTGTGATGACTGAGTGGAGCCCATGCTTCACTAGATCAGGGATAACTGGAGGTTTAATCCATTTTCCAGATAAAAAACAAAAAAATGGGCCAATTTACAGTTCACGTCAGGCTAAATGTGGACATAAACATTTGTCTCAGTCGGAGAGACTTTAGAGATGAATCAACACTTTAGGACCAAAATACACAAAATCATCCAAGTACTAGCAGATCTGCAGTTAGAGCTCCACCTGCTGGACAATACCCTGTCAACACAGCGGAGGTGCAGTCGATCACAGTGGATCATTGCAGATTACACTGAATCAGCAAAGGTTGTTATGATCAGTCTGCATCCACCTTAATTGAGGGTTTAATGTGTATCTAATTTAATACTACTGTTAGCACTGCTACTGTGTAAAACAGCAGACCTGACCAGACAGTACCAAAAGTTTGAAATCACCTTCCACAAAAGCTTAATTAAAGCTAATGAAGATGTAAAATTAATCTTGATAGAGACAGACTGGTTGGGACTCTGGTCAAAGAGAAGCACAGAGAGTTAAATTCAGATTCTTTAATGATCATTCAGTGGGCATGGAGAAAAGTCTGTGTGTGGTTCTAAAAGTAAAGGGAGCATACCATACTGCTGTATGTACAATCAACAACATTAAAATTTCAGTATGTATGCTGTGTATATTTTTTTTATTGTTTGTCATCATTATTATTATTATTTATTTCTAATAATTTGGTATAATATAAATTGACAATCCAGAGGGGAGGTTTCACTATACGTTACTTACCTCTCCTGCATAATTCATACTGTGTTCTTTTTAATATCTATTTTATGCGTCTTTGTGCTACTGAATAAAATAAAATACATATATAAAATAAAACAAATCTCAACATTTCAATAAGCAGCATATTTTCACCGTATGTTAAGTAGCAAAAGTACAGGTCTGTGGTTAAACATGCCCTAATGTTAACACCACGTGTATTGTTTGTTTAGCAAGACTATACACATATCAGTAATATATGTTTAAAGGGTTGTATGTTTTAACATAAATTATGTTGCTTAAGCCAGTAAAAAGAACTATCTCTCCTTTATTAGCCTTCATTTCCATTAGAATCACTGCAACTAGACTGATTGTTGCCTACAACACAGCACCCAAACTAACAATTCTCTGCAGGACAGCAATCTACAAAATATTCAGATTTCTGTTCCAGTTATCGGAGAACAAATATTACTCACTTTATTCTTGAGAAAGTACTTTTTGTACACATAGGGCTTCGTGGTCAAGTTAGTAAGAATAAATACAACATCCGGTTATGAAACTAGTGGTTAATGATGTAAAACGGCACAGTTTGGTTATGTTTAGGAAAAGATCATGGTTTGGTTTAAAGTAATTATGTTACTTACGTAACTTAAATAACGCTAAGCTTATTTAAGTAACGCTGTTTACATAAGTTTTGTAACATCACCAAAAGGAATCGCTGTTGAGTTTTTGTTTTGATCCACCTTTAATAACATCTATTAATTAAATGATTGTATAGTTTGTGTTAATATGATTTGGAAACATCAAATTATATGCATTAATGTCAATGAAGCCACTTGAAATAAAACTAAATGGCTCTGGAGCAACTGCAGCAGTGGACTAGCTACATCAGCTATGGCAGAGCCTGTCGAGGAGAAACCTAAGAAGCGCCCAAGAAACATTTATGATGCTCCAGAGAAAAAAAAGAAACTCAGAAGACAAAACATTTCAGTTAAAAAAAAGAAAGCGATGCGAGGACAGACACGGAGAGCCATTGGTGTAGCTTTGCATGATGGAGAGCGCTGAGAGAAGAGAAGGACTGAGAGCATATGACAAGTTGGTATTTGTAAAATATTCGGAGAAGGCTCTGTAGCTTTTACATTTACTCTACCTAAATAAATAAATATAAATACAAATAAATATATTTCTGTTTACAAACAGCAGGTTTAAGTACATTTTGCTAATAATACTTTTTGTAACTTTTTACTTAAGTGAATTCTTGAATGCAGGACTTTTACTTGTCACAGAGTCCCTCAGTTTTGCTTCATTTACTTCAAAGATCACCACTTGTGATGTCATCAGCTACAATAAGTCAACTGAGCTAAACTCACAACAGAAAGAGGTTTTACCTTCTTAAACTAGAAAATAGACAGATTAATTTAAAATGTATTCTTCTTGTTGACACCCCTGATAAATGTTGATAAATGAGGACATGCGATATGACATTTTATCAAATGTTTCAATCACATGCAAACAGTGGGCTGAAACAATCACTCCAGCAAATGTGAAAGTGTTCAACTCTGTTTCTGTTCCAGTCATCTAGGATCTTCTGATGAGCATCCTGTGTGATATATCTTCCTCTGTAGGGACACAGAAAATTAAGATATTAATTTATTCTTTTATTCACATGTAATCTGTGTTGCTGAACCTCAGAGATATCTGGAATATTTTTAACTGCAGGAAATTTAATGAGCAGATTTCATATCAAGTAGGACTCACCTCTTAAGTTCAGATGCTCTCCATTGTTCTCTTTCACAACCTGACCCAGGCGAGTTAACAGCTCTGGAAGTTCAAGGTTTTTCCTCCACAGAAACCTGTAGTGACATTTTCTGATCATCTCCTTTAAGGGCGGATGGTTCATGTATTTTTCCATGAAACCTGGACTCTCCTCTCTGGGTGTTGATATCAGAACCAGTGAATGATCAAATGATCGATCACTGAAGAGTTTCAGGACTCTGCAGAGCCTCAGTTTGTGTTCCTCAGTGAAATCTTCAGGCTGTAGAACCAGCAGGAACACATGAGGTCCAGGATCACAGAGTCTCACACAGTTTTCTAGAGGTCTTCTCAGACTCTGTTGTAAGATGCTGGGAAGCAGCAGATCTGGGGTGTTGATCAGAACTATTTCTTTCCCCTTCAATTGTCCACTGACTCTCAGACAGTCGTCTGGTTCTTCATCAGTGTTGAACTTAGTCTCTCCCAGTATGAAGTTCCCCACTGAACTCCTCTCAACACAGCTGTTCCCCAGCAGAACAACCCTCAGCTCAGACACTGAAAAGAAAACCCAATTAAGGAGGAGCCAACAGGAAAAAAATTAAATAATAAAAAACATTGTAAAAGTGAAGGGGCCTTTCTCATTTACTTATTTTGTGCCTCCTCACCTCCTCAGTACTCCTGCCTGCGCCCTGGAAATCGATCTCAGCGCGCCATCAATTAAGACATCTTAATTCCAAAAATGCATCTGGAGGAGCGAGGAGGCCTGCAGGAGGAGCTATAAGCGAGGATACACCAGTATATCCTTTGCAGAAGTCTTATTGGCAGCTGTGACTTTTAAAAGAGGCGTGCAGAGCTTGAAAATGCAACCCATGGCAGGAGCAGGACTCTACAGTGTTCTTTTGTAGTCAGAAGTTTTATTAGTTATTTGAGATTTCAGACGATCAAGTGTGTGGTTACACTTTCCATTTGCGTAGCGCCTTGTAAGTCACCGTTTTTACCTCATTCCTTAATGATATTTCACCTTAAATGGGATGTTTGAATGGGCAGGCCGGGTCAAAAACAAATTAACAATGTGAATAGGCCAAGAGGATCAGTCAGGATCTAATGTCAATTAATGTTTTACACATCCAAAAGGTCTCACACACAGTCCAGGTTTACATACTGAAACAGTTTGTAGTAAAGAAGCCGTCCTATGCTAACATATGCTATAATGGTTATCGCACCATCTGCTATTGTGAAAATATGATCTGTAGCATTTATGTGTTTGTGCCGACAGCTGGTCTGCTCCTCTGACAGAGATCATAGCGGCAGGCTGTAACAAAACAATGACAGATGATGTCTCATGTCTCCTTCTCGACTCTTCCTCTCGCATCTCAGGTGGGAGGGACTAAGACGTGATGTGGGGAGTCGAGGAGTGAGGAGGTACAAACATGAGAAAAGTCTCAAGTCAGAAAACAAGGTGGCTTCTTACTAAAGTCAGTCCAGTGAAACATAATAAATCAAATCTACTTAGAAATAAAGATGTATCTCTGATATAAGCCTGCTTCAAAAGAAGACCTGGTACTCTCTGGCCTCTTCAGGACGGCGGGCCAATATCTGAGAATTTATTTTGTAATTTTATTCCTGCACAAACTGCTGTAATTCTGGATGTTAAAGGTCAAGTGTGTAAGTTTTATTGACATCTAGTGGTGAGGGTTGCAAATTGCAATGAATTGCAACACCGCTCTCTCACTGCTTTTGTTTCATCTTGGGAGGGTTGTTTCATCTGGACCAACATACCAAAGGATAAAGGAAGAACATCTCAAAAACTGTCACATCTAGTGCATCAAGCCCCTTTTCCACTGCACGGTATCAGCTCGACTCTACACGCCTTTTTTTGGTTTTCCATTGTGGAAAAGTTGTACCTGTACCCGCTACCTTACATACTTATTGAGGTTCCAAGCGAGCTGAGGCGATACTAAAATGTGAGGTGAAAACACAGCAGACTGCTGATTGGTCCTCGTCATCACGCCTGACAGAGGCCAGCAGTTGAGCTGGTTCTGGTAATGGAAAAAACGGCATTTGACCACTGACAGATACCAGGACAATTTAAGCCTCACTGTTTCTGCACCACAGTGCATTATAAACCACAGAGGCATTGTTTTTGAAATACAACGGAAACACAAAGTAGTACTAATAGCCATAATTTCCGCTTGTGGTAAAGCAGTGCAGCGTTTATCATGTTAATTATCAAATTACTCATTAGTATGCACAGCAGTGAAGCTATAGCCCACAAACAAATACTTTTTTTTAATGCAAATTCTTCACACGGTCTTGTTATCGTAACACTGTTAGCAGTAAAAATAAATCAGTGTTTTCCACCAGGGCAGTAAAATGAGAAGTTTAGCTGCTGATCTGAGCTTCCAGCTGTTAAGTTTTATTGCAAATAATATTCATCAGAAGCCGAAAAGCCACATCGATGTTTTATTCTTGATTTCTGCACTCATCTGTCCCGATTTCATCTGGTTTCATCATGTTTCACTTCTTTGATAACAAAGATTCATACTCTGTCTGCTCTTGTGCTAAATAATATGTAAGCTCCTCGATTTGTCCAAATGTCAATTCTCTTCTTACTTCTAACAAACTTGACGACTACTCAGAGACCATATATTATTGATATTATTACTTTGAAGAAGAAGAAGAAGAAGACAACAAATGTGATGAAACGCGCTCTGTAGAGCAGTTAGTCTGTAGAAACATGGCGACCTTCATGGTGTATGTAAATAGAAATGTCTCATTCTAAGGTAATTAAAACAGTTCATTATGTAAGGTCTTACACACCACTGAAAACATAGTTATAGATTTTATATTGCATTTCTGTCAATAGATCCTCGTAAATATTACGCACTGAATCTTTAAGGACGAAAATATCACAGACTCAGTTCAACTCACTGTTAGGTGGCAGGAATTCAAAGCTGCTGCTGTGCGTCAGAGATGACACATCTGGCTCTGCAGGGATACAGAAAATGTAGATAATTCTTCATTCTTCATTTACATCTGTAATAAGTAATTATAATCTGTTATAAATCTGCTCATTACTACACAGGCAGCATTAAAATTTTCACTGCCTTTACGGACTGATTCAATTATTATCCTCTCTGCCCGAACCCAGTCGACTATACTTGCATCTGTATCTACACCTGGAGGCCACGCCTCTGTACCTGTGATGTCTGTACTAAAAAAAAAGACTTGATGAAGAAACAAAACAAGGAGAAGAAGAGAAACTTCCTGCCTTCAGGGCAAAGATGTGATTTTTACACCTTCAGAGTTACCAAACACTGACCAGGAGGAGGAAAGTCGGCCTCCCATTCCTCAGAATCTATAACACACCTAATAATTAAATATCCTCTTTCCCACCTCCACAGCGCGCACTCTGGTAGGTTTTGATGGTTTGGTTCAGACACCACCTCTCTCTGTTTATCCTCCCTAAATACAATTTAAAGCCTCACTGTCTCGTTCCTTCTCCTGTCTTTGGCTTTCCTGTTGGTTTTATCTCAGTTTCTTCTTCTTTATTCTTTCTCTCTTTTCTCTTCTATCTTCCTAATTTTGACCTCCCTTTCCTCACCTTGATGACGAAACATGTGAGGTTGCCTCATCATCTCAAACATCATGTGAGACATCATCTCTGGAAGATGAAACAGTGAATTAGAAAACACAGTAAGTGCAAACTGAATGCATGTCGAATACAATAAAATTGCATTAATAACCAGTGAGGACGTCACCAGACACACAAGCAGATTTAACATTTTCACTTTCATTTCAAAGGTCTGACTTGCTGATTTCGATTTTTTTTTCTAAGAACTATAATTGACAGCATACACAAACATTTTTGTAACTTTTCTTTATTGGAAAATTCTCTTTATTAGGATCCCCATTATTATTGACTTTTCTGTCTACAGTCAATTCAACTGTATGTTCATTAAAAAACACTGACTATTAAATAACATTAATTTTCTCCAAACTGCTCTCACTCAGACACATCTGAAAATAAAAAGTGCCCCAGTTTAGATTACTGTACGAATAAAATGTAACTCAAAATTAACTGCAGTGTAACACGGCTCAGTGTTTCCCACAGAATGACGGTGGCTTTATTTGTTGGAAGTTTTTACAAGATGCAGTCTGTTTGTAGGTTGACTCTCTGTGCTCACAGGATGCATGGTTTGGTTCAGACACCATCTCTTTCTGTTTATCCTTCCTAAATACACTCAAAACCCTCACTACCTCGTTCCCTCTCCTGATACTGACTTAATTGTTGTTTTTATTTCAGTTTCTTCTTCTCTGTTCTTTCTCTTTCTTCTCTTTTTCTTACTAATTTTCCCTCCCTTTCCTCACCTTCAAGATGTGCGATGTGATGTTGCAGATCACTTTTGTCCAAAACCCATATTGCCCGAGACATTCTAGCCACTGAGAAGAAAACACTGTATTAGAAAGCTCATAAGTGTGGACTGAATCCATGTTTTAAACAGTAAGGAAGTCACCAGACACACAACCAGCATTAATATTTTCTTAACAGACTGATTCTTGCATCTGTGTCAACATCTGGAGGCCACGCCTCCGTATAAAAAAAATACTTCTTTAAGAAACAAAACAACAACAACAAGAACAACTTGCTGCCTTCAAAATGTTGATTCTTACAACTGGACAAGTCAGCAGTCACTTATAGTCATTCCGACAGGTAATTTTCAGTTACCAAACACTGACCAGGAGGAGTAAAGTCGGCCTCCCGTATCTCAGAATCTGAGTGTGAGTAGTACAAAACTAAATGGAAATCTAAATAACTTTACTTGGTCTGTATTTCCCCAAATGTTCAAGACCTCGTTCCCTCTGCTGTCTTTGACTTTGTTGTTGTTTATATCTCTCTGTTTTTTCTTCTTCTCTGATGTTCTGTTCTTTCTTTCTCTTATTTTTGGTTGTTCCCTCCCTTTCCTCACCTCGGCTAAGTAACATATGATGTTGCCACTCATCTTCGTACCCACTGATCATCATCTCAAACATCACGTCAGACATCTCAGACATCATCTCTGAAAGAAAAAAAAGGTGAATTAGAAAACACAGTAACTGAATCCATGTTGAATACAATGAAATTGCACTAATGACCAGTGATCAGCAGTTGTTTTTATCTCTCTGTTCTTCTTCTCTGATGTTCTGTTCTTTCTTACTTCGACCCCAATTCCAATGAAGATGGGACGTTGTATAAAATGTAAATAAAGCCATAATACAATGATCTGCTAATCCTTTTCAACCTGTGCCAACCTGTGTTCAATTGAATACACCACAAAGACAAGATATTTAAAGTTCAAACTGATAAACTTTATTGTTTTTTGCAAATACTCACTCACTTTGAATTTGATGCCTGCAACACGTTCCAAAAAAGCTGGGAGAGGGGCATGTTTCCCACTGTGTCACATCACCTTTCCTTTTAACAACACTCAATAACAGTTTGGGAACTGAGGACACTAATTGTTGAAGCTTTGTAGGTGGAATTCTTTCCCATTCTTGCTTTATCCAACTTCAGCTGCTCAACAGTCCGGGGTCTCCGTTGTTGTATTTTGCCTGTATGTACCTTTCAGCATTTATGGTGCTTTCACAGATGTGCAAGTTCCCCATGCCATGGGCACTAACACACCCCCATACCATCACAGATGCTGCCTTTTGAACTTTGCGCTGATGACAATCCGGATGGTTCTTTTCCTCTTTGGCCCGGAGGACACGACGTCCATAATTTCCAAAAACAATTTGAAATGTGGACTCGTCAGATTACAGCACACTTTTCCACTTTGCGTCAGTCCATCTCAGATGAGCTTGGGCCCAGAGAAGCCGGCGGCGTTTCTGGCTTTCGCTTTGCATGGTAGAGTTTTAACTTGCAATTGTTGATCTAGCGACGAACTGTGTTAACTTATAATGGTTTCCTGAAGTGTTCCTGAGCCCATGTGGTAATATCCTTTACACATTGATGTCGGTTTTTAATGCAGTGCAGCCTGAGGGGTCGAAGGAATTCAATGTTGGTTTTCAGCCTTGCCACTTTGATTTCTCCAGATTCTCTGAATCTTCTGATGATATTATGGACCGTAGATGATGAAATAAATTCCTTGCGATTGTACGTTGTTGAAACGTTGTTCTTAAACTGTTGGGCTGTTTGCTCACGCAGTTGTTCACAAAGCGGTGAACCTCGCCCCATCCTTTCTTGTGAATGACTGAGCCTTTCGGGGACGCTCCTTTTATACCCAATCATGACACTCACCTGTTTCCAGTTAACCTGTTCACCTGTGGATGTTCCAAACCAGTGTTTTTTGAGCATTCCTCAACTTTCCCAGTCTTTTGTTGCCCCTGTCCCAGCTTTTTTGGAACGTGTTGCAGGCATCAAATTCAGAGTGAGTGAACATTTGCAATAAAAAATAAAGTTTATCAGTTTAACATTACATATCTTTTCTTTGTAGTGTATTAAATTGAACACAGGTTGGAAAAGATTTGCAAATCATTGTATTCTGGTTTTATTTACGTTTTACACAACGTCCCAACTTCATTGGAATTGAGGTTGTAAATTTTCCGTTCCTTTTCTCACCTTTAAGATGTGAGATTTCATGTTGCAGATCAGCTTCGTCCACACAGGACATCATCTGAGAGACTGAGAAGAAAAAAGTGAATTAGAAAACACAATAAGTGCAGACTGAATCCATGAGAATCTGTCATCCATTATCAACTTGAAACCAGTGTTAAGTTTGGGAGATATTTTAGATTTAATTTTAGATGAAAATGCTTCTTGGATTTTTCTCTTTAATAGTTTTAGTTTAGTTTTAATCAACAAACACTTATTTTACTCAACATTTAGTCAAAATGTTTTCTCTCTCTAAACCAATATAATTAGGCTAATACAGATATTTAAACATGCCAGAAAGTTTGATCAGGCATTTGTTTAGGTTGTGCTTTCCATTATTACCTTTAAACACTATCACACTAGTGCTGACACAATTAGTCAAATAATATGCCTACTTGTCCTTAGAGGTAAAAAAAGACAAACATACACAAATATCTTAGAAATAGATTGCTGTGTAATCTTAGAAATACTGTAACCGTTTGACTGGATAGTAATTGAAATCCATGTTCAAGGCTCTCCATTGAGCTTTGGTAAGGACAAGTAAGTGAAAACAGCTCAAGCATATTTTACAAGCAGCTTGTTCAAATATATAAATAAATCAACTTAAACAGGCTATAAACATTATAGCAGCAACACGTGATGCATATTTAGACACATTAGGAAACAGGTCTGAAAAGCCAACACATTTTTTCTGTTGGGATGAATAAACCAAAAAGTTTACTCACAAGCTTTGAAGCTAACGAGCTGATGTTAGCTAAAACATTAATCCAGCCAACGTGAGCCAGGTTCTTTTATTCATTTGCTTCTGCAAACTTCCAGCCAGACTACGCCAACGTGGCTTGGAAATTTCAAAAAGTTCACTTCTTATGCACTGTGTGCATAAATTAAAAAAAAATAAAAGATCCTGACTAAACCTGTTTTACTCACTTTCATATAGCATGAATCCAAAGCTGCTGCTGAACATCATGTGTGACATGTCTGGCTCTGTAGAAAATGTAGACATTCATTTATTCTTTTATTCACATGTAATCTGTGATAAACAACCTCAGAGATCTCTGGAGTTTTTTTTTAAGTTGTATGAACTTTGACGAGCTGATTTATTGCTAGTAGGACTCACCTCTTAAACTCAGATGCTCTCCATTGTTCTCTTTCGCAACCTGACCCAGGCGAGTTAACAGCTCTGGAAGTTCAAGGTTTTTCCTCCACAGAAACCTGTAGTAACATTTTCTGATCATCTCCTTTAAGGTCGGATGGTTCATGTATTTTTCCATGAAACCTGGACTCTTGTCTCTTGGTGTTGATATCAGCACCAGTGAGTGATCAAATGATCGATCACTGAGATATTTGAGGATTGTGCACAGCCTCAGTCTGCCTTTCTCATCGAAGGCTTCAGGCTGTAGAACCAGCAGGAACACATGAGGTCCAGGATCAGAAAGTCTTACACACCTTTCTACAGGTCTTCTCAGTCTGTGTTGTGAGATCCTGGGATGCAGCAGATCAGGTGTGTTGATCAGAACTATTTCTTTCTCCTTCAAACGTCCTCTGACTCTCAGACAGTTGTCTGGTTCTCCTTTAGTGTTGAACTTAGTCTCTCCCAGTATGAAGTTCCCCACTGAACTCCTCTGAGACCAGTTGTTCCCCAGCAGAACAACCCTCAGCTCAGACACTGAATAGAAAACACAGTAAGTGTAGACTGACTCCATGCGGAATAAAATAAAACAACCAGTCAGAAAGTCACAGCTTCTTTAAAGTGGACTTTATCTGTCATCCATCATCAACTTTAAACTTGCAGATTTACAAGTGAGCTTGCAAATATTTGAATGAAATAAAATAGTTAGTTTGTGTTTACCACCTACAACCACTGTAAATACAAAAACAGAAAAATATTTCTGACTCAATTCAACTCACTGTTAGGTGGCAGGAATTCAAAGCTGCTGCTGCGCGTCACAGGTGGCACATCTGGCTCTGTAGCGATACAGAATGTATGTAATGTTTATTGTTTTTGTTAGTAATGTAAGCAAGACAGAATAGCAATGGAGAGATAGAGAGGTGTGAGCAAAAGCAAAACATTATATTAAATTTTTTAACAACTTTACTAGGTCTTTATTGGTCTACAAATGTTGAACTTTTTGTTCCCTGTCCCGTCATTGACTTTCTGGCAGTCTTTATCTCTTTGTTTCTTCTTCTCTGATTTTCTGTTTTTTCTCACTCTCTCTTCTGTTGTTAAGTTTTTCCTCCTTTTCCTCACCTTCATGGAAGATTCTGTCACATTGACTCACAGAATTAGAGCTGAGCGATACAGCCTAAAAATCATTAGGTCTGACCCCGAATAGTCATACATGGTGTGTTTGTAGTGGCAGAAGAGGAACTTGCTGTAGAGACGGAGCCTTAACTTCACCGGTGTTTGGATCATTTCTCACCATTGATGAACCACACAAAGAATATTACATCATTTTTAAATAGTGCTTGAAATAGACCCGCGAGGAACCGTGATGTGCATGTAGCTGTCGGTCGAGCCTGTGTGAAATGTAGCCTCAGTTTCTTGTTCTTAGCTGGCAGGAGTGGCACCCGGTGTGGTCTTCTGCAGCTGTACCCCATCTGCTTTAAGGTTCAACATCTTGTGCATTCAGAGATGGTGTTCTGCATACCTTAGTTGTAACGAGTGGTTATTAGAGTTACTGTTGCCTTTCTGTCATCTCGAACCAGTCTTCCCATTCTCCTCTGTCCTCTGACATCAACAAGGCATTTACGTCCACACTACTGCCGCTCACTGGATAATTTCACTTTTTTAGACCATTCTCTGTAAACCCTAGAGGTGGTTGTGCGTGAAAATCGAGATCAGCAGTTACTCAGACCAGCCCGTCTGGCACCAACAAGCATGCCACGTTCAAAGTCACTTAAATCCCCTTTCTTCCCCATTTTGATGCTCAGTTTGAACTTCAGCAAGTTGTCTTGACCACGTCTGCATGCCTAAATGTATTAAGTTGCTACTATGTGATTGGCTGATTAGCTATTTGTGTTAACAAGTGATTGAACAGGTGTACCTAATAAAGTGGCCAGTGAGTGTGTATATTCTGTATATTTATAATTGTCACCTGCAACCTGAATTTTCTGATTTCCTTCACATAAATAAAACAATGAAACATTTTAATAAACTGGCACAGAAACTCACCATTTAATGATCAAAATGTTCATTTAATTCGGGACTGAAGATTTCTTAAAAATAGTGTTAAAATCCTGTCTCGTCTCGATCTCGTGAGCTAAGTGTCTCGTCACACCCCTACCTATGTTTAGGAAGGTAGAAAAGTGGCCTTTATTTCTCTTTTGTGCTTTGTTTGGTTATGTAATCTAGTGAGTATGATTATCGGATGTTTTGTTTATTGCTTTGGCCATGCTCTCCCTGACGCCTAATTTACCCTGATTGATGAATAAATGAATTCTCTGTAGACTGTATCAGCTGTGGCAATAGTCACCTTTGGGAGTGGGGAAAGAAGGAAGTCCTTTTTTTGCTGCCCTCAGGTTTCCCTTCAGGCAGGCTTAATAATTCAGGTTTTTTCATTCACATTTAATCTGTGATAACAAACTTCAGAGAACTCTGGAGTATTTTTAAGATGTAAGAAATTTGATGAGCGAACATGGCTTGACAGCAAATTTGCCACAAGTTCACATACCCACTACCCAGTAACACTGACTTTAATGTTGGTAAATTTATATGCTTAGTTAACATTAGGGTTATTCGATATCTGAGACTGCGGGCCTCCCCTTACTTTATTTGGTTTGCTTAGTTTCAGTAATACATAGCTGTTTGACGTAACTTCAATACCAAATACATAACAAAGGCCTTAAAGCATTTATCAGTACCTGAAACCGTAAAATATCTCAAACTACTGTATCTCTGAACTCCCTCTTTAACCAGATCACACACATTCAGCTATTGTATGCGATCTCCCTTGGGGAGGCCCACCACCCACTTTGAAAACCCCTGCATTAGGAACTTCAAATAGCAGGGTTGGTTGTTCTCTCTCTCGTTACCACAGTGCATTGTAACATCCGTTCATTGAAATTAAGTGTGTCCATAGATCCCGACCAAAACCCCCCCGACCAAAACCATTTACCTTGAAACCATTGTTTTGTCGTCATGTAATTAATGCTGCTTGAAACATCGAAATTCACCAGTGAAGTTGCAAATGTTGCATTGAAAGTACATTTAAGTTTGTTTCCACTACCTACAAACACCTACATGTTAATACACAAAAGAATATTTCTGACTCAGGTCAGTTGAACTTACGCACAGACTGCTGGTGGCCATTGCTGCTGCAGCTTGCAATTTCTCTTAAATAGGCAGACTCCTGAAATCCACATCTGATGCTGAACATCATGGGTGACATATCTTGCTCCGTAGGAACACAGAAAATGTAGACATTAATTTATTATTTCATTCACATGTAATCTGTTATAAACAGCTTCAGAGATCTCTGGAGTTTCTGGATCTAGGAAATATGACGAGCAGATTTTATTGCTAGTAGGACTCACCTCTTAAGCTCAGAGACTTTCCATTGTTCTCTTTCACAACCTGACCCAGGCGAGTTAACAGCTCTGGAAGTTCAAGGTTTTTCCTCCACAGAAACCTGTAGTGACATTTTCTGATCATCTCCTTTAAGGGCGGATGGTTCATGTATTTTTCCATGAAACCTGAGCTCTCCTCTCTGGGTGTTGATATCAGAACCAGTGAATGATCAAATGATCTATGACTGAAGAGTTCCAGGACTCTGCAGAGCCTCAGTTTGTGTTCCTCAGTGAAGTCTTCAGGCTGTAGAACCAGCAGGAACACATGAGGTCCAGGATCACAGAGTCTCACACAGTTTTCTAGAGGTCTTCTCAGACTCTGTTGTAAGATGCTGGGAAGCAGCAGATCTGGGGTGTTGATCAGAACTATTTCTTTCCCCTTCAATCGTCCACTGACTCTCAGACAGTCGTCTGGTTCTTCCTGAGTGTTGAACTTAGTCTCTCCCAGTATGAAGTTCCCCACTGAACTCTTTTCAGACCAGCTGTTCCCCAGCAGAACAACCCTCAGCTCAGACACTGAAAATAAATCACTGAATTAGGAAACACAATAAGTATAGACTGAATCCATGCGGAATAAAATAAAATGGGGTTAACAACAAGTCAGGACGTCACAGCTATTAAGGTTTTACCAGTGGGTTTTGTTGTTGCACATCCACCAATGTGTCACTTAACCCCTAGTTACTCCAGAGGCGTGTGACCTCTAACTCTGAAACTATTTTGATCAAATCTACTTTTAAAATAAAGTCCTATCTCTAATATAAACCTGCTTCAAATAAAGACTTGTGAGTCGGCCAATATTACAATATTAATTTTGTTATTTTAGAGAAAATGTGAAAATATCGAGTCATAAATCGTATATATCATGGCATAGCCTAAATGTATTGAGATCTTTCTTTTATACCCGTATCGCCCAGTCCTGCCTACAAACGCTGTAATTCTAGATTTTAATATGGAAGAAAATATTTTTGACTCCGTTCTACTCACTGTTAGGTGGCAGGAATTCAAAACTGCTGCTGCGCGTCACAGGTTCCTCTTCTGGCTCTGCAGGGATACAGAAAATGTAGATGATTATTCATTCATTCATTCACATTGAATCTGTAAGAAACCTGCTCATTACAATGATTGTTGGTGTCCACAAGTTGCATTAACATTTTCACTGCCTGAAAACACTGATTCAATTATTATTTACTCTGCCCGAACCCAGTTGATTGTTGTCACTATCCTGTTCTGAGTATAATAATATAAACACAGACAACCTGTGTTTATATTATTTTGGCCATGCCTTCCTCTTTTGATTCTTGTTTCTCTTTTTACGGGTTTTGGTTCTTGATTCTGAAGTTTTGGTTGAGTTTAGTTCTCTGTGAGTTCATTTATTGATCAGTTCAGTAACCGTTTCAATCCTGTCTATTGTCTTGCATCCAGTCTTCTCGGTGTGTGTTTGTAGTTTGATTTGGTCCTGTCTATCTGTGTCTTGTGTAGTAGGTACTATGTTGTTCTGTCTTCTGCATGTTCTGTGTGGTTGTTCTGGTCTGATCTATCCTGTTGATATTTCGCTACCTGCCTTGGTTCTTTTCCTGTCTGAAAGGTCGAAAGGAACAAGTTGAGGTGGTTTGGGCATCTGGTAAGGATGCCTCCTGGACGCCTCCCTAGGGAGGTGTTCCAGGCACATCCAGCTGGGACGAGGCCTCGGGGAAGACCCAGGACTAGGTGGAGAGATTGTATCTCCACACTGGCCTGGGAACGATCCCCCGGTCAGAGCTGGTTAATGTGGCTCGGGGAAGAGAAGTTTGGGGTCTCATGAGATGTGTGTTTCATGTTTGGGAATGGAGCACGCCCGGGCAGCTCTTGAGGGGGCTGCCTGCGCCCGTTGCGAAGCCCTTTCCGTGCGGGTACTGAGGTACAGCATGGCTCTCTTTTCCGAGGATGGCCGGATGTGTTCTCCCTGTGGTGCGGGCCCTGCGGCCGCTGAGGCCGCCCGGCCGCTTCACTCATGGGGTTCACAGTGATGTCGGAGGATTTCGGGAAGGCTGAGGCTTTTTCCCAACCTTCATCCGCTGGCTCCGACGCTTCCTTAGTGTCGTAACCGACGCAGTTCGAGTTCCCTCGAAGGGGAACGTCTCGGGTTACGTATGTAACCCTGGTTCCCCGAGTAGGGGAACGAGACACTGCCTCGGCCCGCCGCACCTCTCTCCCCGCCTGAAGCGCCTGCTTCATAGTTTAAGCTAATGATGAG
>NC_060170.1:33435983-33447801 GCF_021292245.1 Micropterus dolomieu
AAAAGTCGGTACAGGTTTGTGTCTATTTGACAAAAAGATCTTGTCATCATTCAGATTTTAGCTACAGGTTTTGAACACTGCAAATTAAAGCTGTAAATAGTTTTCAGTAAATCTACATGGATTGTGGACTGAATTAAAATTTGGAAAAGTTAAGTGGAACATAAGGTTTACTCATGTTCACTGTCTCTCTTCGAGTCTGACGGTTAAAAGAAAATCTTCACAAGGTGGCGCTTTCATTATAGTTCATCTTCTCTGCATCTTTGGTTAAAGTGAGGAAATAACAGTTTCTGTTTTCTTTTAAATCTTTTAAAAAGCTCTTGACAAAAGGATGAGGACTAAGCAGTTATTTTGGCATATGTATGTACTTCAGGTTAACTTCCCCACCGCCTCTGAAGAGCAGTACATAACAGCTTCCCTGAGCTTTTCTATGGGAAGTATTCGGGACCGTCTCCACTGTCCATGAGACAGAACTGGATGGTTCTATACTGATTCTATAAAATGTGCCTCTATTGGTCTGATACAGATTCTTCAGATCGGCTCAGGACTCTCTAATTATTATAATAAACAGTACATGTAAACAGTAAAGTTTTGGGTCAAACAGTAGTTTTACTCAAAGAAGCTTTAGAAGAAGTAATGTGAGGCAGCAGACGATGTAAGACAAGTTAACTAAGAAGACAGTTTAAATGTTGTCCTCTGTTCAGGTTCTTCAGAGCCAGCAGTCTCACTTTCCAGCAGAGTGACATCATGGCGGCCGCAGCACCAGGTGAGTCCAGTCAGACTTCGTAAGTGTGGGTAACACTCTGTCTGCTCTCACCACCTGCACTACAAGCCATTTGGTTTCTCTACATCCACTTCTGCAGTAAAAGAGTTCTTTTGGTTCATTATTATAACAAGCATTACCGGAAGTGGCATTGGCACAGTGGATAAGACATTTACCTTTGGTGTTCAATTCCTACTGCGACATATCTACCAATGTGTCCCTGAGAAAGCCACTTAACCCCTAGTTGCTCCAGAGGCATGCGACCTCTGACATGTATAGCAATGGTAAGTCGCTTTGGATAAAAAGTGTCAGCTAAATGGATGCAATGTAATGTTAACATAGTAGCATTCCTTTGAACATGTTCATTTGTAACTCATTTTCCTCATAACCGAGGGGTTCTTACTGCAGATAGAGTCAAGAACTAGTTGACTATGTGTGAAATTGTGCAAAAGTTGCATATTTTGTATATTTTACCTTTCAAAGCTCCGTACCATTGACTTAAAATCTAAATAAAATATTGTGTTCCTTGGTCCAGGGTAAAAATAAGTTGTATTACATGCATAACTGAATCTGCAACCTTGTATAATCAACTTCCCCATATGTTGCTCTGAGTTTTGTCTGCAGACTTTATGTGGATCAAAGACAGAACTATGTCTTATTCCCACATGTCTTCTTTTGGTCTTGGTTTTTACTAGATTTAGTTAAAACTATTAAAATTTCAGCATAATCAACAGCAATGTGCCCTGTCCAAAACAGTGTCCCTTTAATTAAAGATTATGTGTGAATTAATCAGTGTTCTGTATCCTTACAGCTTCAGATGATCTGAAACCTGTGAAGCGGAGCAGCAGCTATGGATTGCTGCCACCCTCCAGTGAGTTAAACTGAGTCAGAATTATTCTTCTGTATATTAACATCTGGAATTACAGTGTTTGTAGGTTGCCTGGTACAAACTCACATTTTATTTTATTTAAATTTGTGCAAATTCACAGGTTAATTTGTAAGTTTCAAGATGATAACAGCTCACATGTTCTCTGAAGTCCACCTTTAAGAAGGTGTTTAAAAAGCTTTATAATAGCAATTACATGTCCAATTGTATTATTTTCATTTTGGTTGAAGTCCATACTGACCAAGATTTTCTTATTGATTGTTTTCTTTTCAGTGTCTGAGCTGAGGGTTGTTCTGCTGGGGAACAGCTGGTCTGAGAGGAGTTCAGTGGGGAACTTCATACTGGGAGAGACTAAGTTCAACACTGAGGAAGAACCAGATCGCTGTCTGAGAGAAAGAGGACGGTTGAAGAAGAAAAAAATAGTTCTCATCAACACCCCAGATCTGTTGCATCCCAACGTCTCTGAAGAGAAGCTGACAGAACATGTGACAAACTGTGTGAATCTCTGTGATCCTGGACCTCATGTGTTCCTGCTGGTTCTACAGCCTGAAGACTTCACTGAGGAACACAAACTGAGGCTCTGCAGAGTCCTGAAAGTCTTCAGTGATCGATCATTTGATCATTCACTGGTTCTGATATCAACACCCAGAGAGGAGAGTCCAGGTTTGATGGACAAAGATGTTTCAGACCAGCCCTTAAAAGATATTATTAGAATGTGTAGATACAGATACTTGAAACAGGAGAACCTTGAACTTCCAGAGCTGTTAACACGTTTGGGTCAAACTGCAAAGGAGAACGATGGAGAGAATGTGAGCTGTGAAGTTTGTGAGGATGCAGGTTTAATCATGACACCAAAGTCTGAACACATCAAACCAGCTTTAAACCTGGTTCTGTGTGGGAGGAGAGGAGCAGGAAGGACTTCAGCAGCCAAGGCCATTTTAGGTCAGACAGAGTTTCATTCAGTCTCCAACTCATCAGAGTGTGTTAAACATCAGGGAGAGGTGTGTGGACGTTGGGTTTCCCTGGTGGAGCTGCCTGCCTTGTATGGAAAACCTCAGGAGGCAGTGATGGAGGAATCACTCAGGTGTATCTCCCTCTGTGATCCTGAGGGCGTCCATGTCTTCATCCTGGTCCTACCTGTGGGTCCCCTCACTGATGAAGACAAGGGAGAGTTAAAGACCATCCAGAACACATTCAGCTCTCGAGTCGATGACTTCACCATGATTCTGTTCACTGTGGAGTCAGATCCTGCAGCTCCAGCTGTTGTTAACTTTGTAAAGGAAAACAAGGACATCCAGGAGCTCCGTCAGAGCTGTGGAGGAAGATATGTTGTTCTCAACATCAAGGACGAGCAGCAGATCCCAGAGCTGTTGGACATGGTGGAAAAGATGAGAGTTGAAGGATCCAGATGTTTCACAAAGGACATGTTCACCAGGGCTCAGATGGAGAAGGCTGTAGAGCAGGAGAACATTAACACAAGACTTAAAGCTGAACTGCAGGATGTTAAAAAGAAAAGTGAGAAAGGAATAGATGATCACAGCAGAGAGCCTCTCAGGATGGTGCTGGTTGGGAAGACTGGCAGTGGGAAGAGTGCAACAGGAAACACCATTTTAGGCAAAGAACATTTTAAATCCCTCCAGAAGTATGTCCCCAAGTCCTGTGAGAAAGCAACAGGAGAGATTGATGGACGGCCTGTCGCTGTGGTCGACACCCCCGCATTGTTTGATAAAACTTTGTCTGATGATGAAATTCAACAGGAGCTCTACAAATGCTTCAGCATGTTGTCTCCTGGACCTCATGTGTTCCTGCTGGTTCTGCAGATTGGGGACTTTAAACAAGAGGAAAAAGACTCTGTGGAACTGATCAAGAAATATTTTGGCAAGAAGTCTGGAGATTTCATCATCGTTATCCTCGCCAGAGGAGATGAACTGGACGGTCAGTCATTTGATATCGAAGACTGTGATGGCTTTGTTAAAAATCTCATAGCTGACTGTGGAGGGAGATACCAGGTGTTCCATAACAAAGATCACACAAATCGCTCACAAGTCAGTGAGCTGATGCTCAAGATCGAAGCCATGGGGAAGCAAAATGGCGGCTGTTACAACACAGAGGAATTCATACAAATGCAGGTGAAGAGGATTTTGAAAGAGAAGGAAGAAGAGATGAAGAGAGAGGATGAAGACATCAGGAGAAAACATGAGGAAGATTTGAAAACTTTGAAAAGGAAAGTCGACGAACAGCGTGAAGAAATTGAACAGGAGAGAAAACTGAGATCAAAACAGCTGAAGGACAAAGATGAATGCATCAACAAGGAGCGTCAGGAGAGAAAGAAAGAACGGGAGGAAGAAGAAAGGAGATGGAAATTACAAGTAGAAACTCAGCGACAGGAATGGAGAAGAAAACTGGAAACTTCAGAGAAAATAGTTAAATCAGAAAGAGAGCAAAGAGAAAATGCTGAGAGGAAACTGGACCTGTGTAGAAAAGACAATAAGAGAGATCGAGACGCCTGGGACAAGGAAAGAAAGGACATCTGGGAAAGAGTACATCAGGAGGATAAACAGAACCTGGAGGAGCTTAAAACAAGCTTCGGAAAGCTCCAAGAAGAGTACAATCGTAAGAGAAGAAAATGGACATTTGCTTTGGTTGTGCTGTTGATGTTTCTGTCATTTTTATTATGTTGTGTATTTCTGTACTCACACAGTGTGGAGACAAAAGAACACACATGAAGAGTTTTACAGCTTGTTGGGCTGATGAAAGGGTAATTCCGGTATTTTCAAACCTGGGTATAGGTACAAAAAGTTTTCCAGTACATCACCTCAGCCGGCAGCCGGTAAAAGGGCTGCAACGTCATTCTAGTGGGCAGTTGTGCCCATCAATAATTTTGTCCACTTAAGGTGTCTATGAAGATTCTCAGTCATCCAGGTCATAGTTATCCAATGAAGGTTAAAATCAAGGGCAACTGGACTTGGTTGAAGATACTGGAAGACGTTTCGTCCCTCATCCAAAGGACTTCTTCAGTTCTGCTAGAACTGCATAAAATGAATTGTTCTTTTGTAATTTATTCATATCTTTGGCAATATTGTTGTTTTACATTCATGCCAATAAAGCTTGATTGAATTGAATTGCTTGTTGTCACAATGAAGCAAATCCTTAATGCTGCAGGATATGATGATATTTTAGACAGCAGTGTTCCTCCATCTTGTTTGTCCCTTTGCTCCATAAAGAACAGGACAGAAGAAAATAAACAAGTCACAACCATCGAGTTTTAAATACAACACCAAACTAAACATGTAAAATTTAATCTTGAGTCTTTTTTCCCTTTTTAAAATGCATAAAGCTGATGACAAACAACACGGTCTCACCTGACACTTGCATTCAGGTTTATGTAATCTCACAAAAAACTGCATAAAAAGTGGGAGAAGCTCCAAGTGCAGGCCGGTCACAGCCCTTAGGTCTCTTATGACGGTAACATTGGCCTTAATGACTTTAGATCCACAGAAGGGAAAGTAGAAAAGATTTTGATCCATGGATTCAAAAATTTAATGTTTAATTTAGGTGAATATTTAGTTTCTGTCACAAAGACTTTGACCTGTTATTATCTACCATCAATCTGTTGTTTTGTACTAAAAATAAAAAGCACCATGTTTTCACTGCTATAAAATGACCTTGTTTCACTCATCTTGTATTACCTAATTTCCATTTTTAAAACAAAGGTTGAGTATAAAATATTTAGGAGTTAGCCAAAAAGGGTTCTCAGTCACATTGAAAGCCACCGCTTCTCAATTTCCATATGAGAATATATGTAATAAACCACCATACTGAAAGTTGAGCAAGAAGTTATCATGCTGTATATTTTCTAAAAACAACTAGTGGTTTATTTAAATCACATTCAGATTCAGTCTTCAGTTTTCCTTTTAAGCGCTGAACAAGTTGAAACAAATTCAGGAGGAACAGCAAGGCGTCACCTGCTTTCATGTGAGGAGACCTAACAGTACGGACTGCTCAGTGATTTTTTAAGGTCTCATGACAGTAACCTTATGTCTAACTGCCTTTAGATCCCAAAGTGAAAGTAGACTTATGTTGGAAAAGAGCCATCACAGACTTTGATATGTTAATAAATCTGGTTTCTTTTGTTTGATGCTCTGATAGCACATAGCAGTGAGGACAAGACATGATGCTGTGCACCACATGAACTTCAGAACATTTCCTTCTTGTGTTACCAGACCACCATTTTGTAACTAGAAAATAAAGACAAAACAATTGGGAGTGGTGTAAATTTCACCCCCAAACATCAAGATGACTATAAGCCTTTGGCAAAGATCAGGATTGTTTATTGCTCACATTGTGCTTACTCATACAATAATACATAATCAGACACAGGCTACAGTACAGAGAACCAATATATACACACACTACAAACAAAAACAATATAGACAGGTTGAGACAATAGTGCAATGAGCAGAGTGTAAAGGATGCAGGAGTAAATTATTATCATAATTATTATGTACATGTAGGAGGTGGATGAGATATGCAGGTACACATACAAGCATGCATGTACACAGTGAAAGGAAGCTAGAATAAATAAGCATTATGTGTAGGCGTTATGTACTTGAGGTAGGTGGATTTGGTATACAGTATTTACAATGTGACAATACAGTATGAAAAGAATGAATCGCACTGAAATAGAGTATGATGAATAAATGATAAGTGGTAACCAGTAAACAGGTGGCTGATTAGAGTTACTGGGTTATTGCAAAGGAACTGTCCCTGACTCTGAGTCAGAGTCAGCTGTCCATCAGTGGTTAACATTGTGAAATATCGCAATTTGGTTAGGTATAGGCACTAAAACTACTGTCACAGGCCACAGGTTCTTTTTAATATATTTAACACCATTACAAATCCCTGCAACTCTGCTCCTATTACACCTACATTGGACCTCTGTCACTCTAAAATTCTTTGTTGAAAAGATTTTTGCTGTTCGATCTTCTGTAACCCCATGTGCCTTGCAGTCCTAGATCAGTTTGAGCCCATATCACTCTCCTCCCTATCTGAGGTGGTCCATCATCTGCGGCCCACAATTTGTCCCTCAGACAGCATTCCCACCGTTGGACCATATATTTTGTCAGTGATAAATACCTGTTTTGTCTCTGGTTATGTGCCGTTGTGCAGCCCCTGTTAAAAAAGGAAAATCTTGACCCATCTTTTCTAACTTCAGGCCCATCTCTAAACTGTCTTTCTTAATCCAGGAGAAAGTAGTTTTTACCCAGCTGCAAAACATTTTTAATTAATAATAATGTTTATGAAAAGTTCCAGTCCGGCTTCAAACCCCGTCACAGCACTGAAACGGCAGTTTTAAGAGTTTTTAATGACTTGATTTTAACTGTTGACTCAGGAGTCTCTGCCGTCCTAGTGCTCTTAGACCTCACTGCTGTCTTTGATACTGTTGTCACAGTTGGAAAACTGTGTAGGAATCAAAGGTACTGTGGTTTCCTTCCTATCTAACAGACAGGAGTTTCTCTGTCCACCCCGGTGATTATTCCTCTGAGATGGCCCCATTTACCTGTGGTGTCCCTCAAGGCCCCGTCTTATTATCTTTATATATGCTGCCCCTGGCCTCCATTTTTGAGAGATATGAGGTCTCTTTCCACTGTTTTGCAGACAATATTCAAATTTATTTGCCCCTGAATGTAAAAGCAAAGGGCTCACTGCAGCCCCTGCTTGACTGTATGAAGGACATCAAAACATGGATGAACCTAAACTTCCTCAACCTAAACGGAGAAAAGACAGAGGTCATAGTGTTTGGACATCCTGAACTGCTTGATGTAGATTCTCTCAGTCCTTTGAGTTCAAATAACCGTGCAACTGTGAGGAGTCTTGGTGTTGTATTGGAATGTGTGTTTAAATTTGCTAAAGAGATATCCGCCACTGTAAGATCCTGCTTTTTCCAGTTGAGAACTATAGCCAAGGTAAAGGCCTATCTCCCTCCTAAAGATATAGAGAGGATGATTAATGCCTTCACAACTTCCCGCCGACTATTGTAACTCATATGTGGGCTTAGACAAGTCATCTATTCAGTGCCTGCAGTTAGTCCAAAATGCTGCTGCCCACATCATACCTGTGTTGCGCTCCCTCCACTGGCTTCCCGTTCATGATTGGACAGGATTGATTTTAAAATCTTACTTTTAACTTTCAAATGCCTTACTGGATTGGCTCCATTGTACTTAACAGAGCTTCTTCATGGTCATACTTCAGCTAGAGCGCTGAGATCCGCCAGTCTCCTCCTCTTGGATGTACCCAGAAGCAGACTTAAAACCAGAGGCCATCGAGCCTTTAGTGTAGCTGCCCCTAACCTGTGGAACAACCTGCCAGTCTATATCAGAACCGCCCTAACTCTCAAACTTTTCAAATCACTGTTAAAAACACATTTCTTTTCTTTGGCATTTCCTTCGAGTTAAGTCAGTTATTATTCCTGGCGATTTTAATATCACTATACATCGTGTACTGAATGTTATAATGATTTATTGCAGTACTTTTACTGTCTAAGTATTGTCTTTGTTGTATTTTAACCTGTGAAGAACCTTGGTCAACCTTGGTAGTTTTAAGTGTGCTATATAAATAAAATTGATATTGATATTGATACTTGGCTAGGTTTAGGAAAACATCATGTTCCATCCATCCATCCATCGTCAACCGCTTATCCTGCGTACAGGGTCGCGGGGGGGCTGGAGCCAATCCCAGCTGACATTGGGCGCAAGGCGGGGAACAGTTGTAATTTCATCCTGTGTACTTGGAGCACCAAGAATGTCACCGGGTGAGTAGACTCATCTGAAAAATACAGTAAAAACAGTATAAACACCTGCTAACTTTAATCCTCAGTGTGGACTGTGTGTGTCAACTGTTCAGGTGAGATCTATATGGACCGGAACAGTTTGGAGCTTCAACACAAATTAAACTGAAGGGAATTATGAATATACTACTTCTATAATAACGATGGCAGACATACCACCGACCAGAGGTAAGTAACAACATGTTAGGATAACTGATTAGAAATCCGTTAGGAAATAAAAAGCATTTATATCCTTTTAGAAAATATGATGATCACTGAGGAGAACAGACAAACACTGAAGTTCATCCTGAGTTTGTTTGGTCAAGAGGCTTTTAAACACTCAATGGTCAGTCAGCTGCTTGAAGACTGTGGAGGAAGACACGACTGTGAATGGAGAACATTGAGAACATTGTTCATGAAAACAGAGGAGCCTTCCTCACCTTCACTGAAGAGACCATCAGACCAAAGTCTGAACACATCAAACCAGCTTTAAACCTGGTTCTTCATCCTGGTCCTACCTGTGGGTCCCCTCACTGATGAAGACAAGGGAGAGTTAAAGACCATCCAGAACACATTCAGCTCTCGAGTCGATGACTTCACCATGATTCTGTTCACTGTGGAGTCAGATCCTGCAGCTCCAGCTGTTGTTAACTTTCTAAAGGAAAACAAGGACATCCAGGAGCTCCGTCAGAGCTGTGGAGGAAGAGATGTTGTTCTCAACATCAAGGACGAGCAGCAGATCCCAGAGCTGCTGGACATGGTGGAAAAGATGAGAGTTGAAGGATCCAGATGTTTCACAAAGGACATGTTCACCAGGGCTCTGATGGAGAAGGCTGTAGAGCAGGAGAACATTAACACAAGACTTAAAGCTGAACTGCAGGATGTTAAAAAGAAAAGTGAGAAAGGAATAGATGATCACAGCAGAGAGTGTCTCAGGATGGTGCTGATTGGGAAGACTGGCAGTGGGAAGAGTGCAACAGGAAACACCATTTTAGGCAAAGAACATTTCAAATCCCTCCAGAAGACTGTCCCCAAGTCCTGTGAGAAAGCAACAGGAGAGATTGATGGACGGCCTGTCGCTGTGGTCGACACCCCCGCAATGATTAAAACAGCTTTCTATGATGATGAAATTCAACAGGAGCTCTACAAATGCTTCAGCATGTTGTCTCCTGGACATCATGAGTTCCTGCTGATGCTGCAGATTGTCTGGATATTTCATCATCGTTATAGTCACCAGAGGAGATGAACGGGCCTCTCTCCAAAGCCACTCCCACAAAACACATGTTCGTGGGCAGGTAGACCAGGCAAACATTTCATTTGGGCCAAAAGAAGTATTTGTAACACTCCTGCAACATCCACATTTATTTTATCATTTTAGCTGACACTTTTATCCAAAGCGACTTGCAATTGCTATACACGTCAGAGTCGAAAATAAATTGTAAACAAGTCAAAACCATCATGTTTTAAATACACAGAATAACACACACAAAACAAAACATGTAAAATTCAATCTTGAGTCTTTTTGTAACTTTGTAAAATGCTTAAAGCTGCTAAAACAAGTTCAAAATCAGATGAGGAACAACATGGTCCCACCTGACACATGTTTTCAGGTTTCTGTAATCTCACAAAGTCTGTATAAAGTGGGAGACCCTCAAAGTGACAGCTCTTAGGTCTCTTATGACAATTACTGTATGTATAAAGGACTTTAAATCCCCAAGGGAAAGTAGATAAGATTCATTCTTGATCCCTGGATTTAAATGTTAATTTAGGTGATAATTATTATTTATTTTTTATTTTAACCAATGACTTTAATCTTAAATCTTACTGCTTACTGTGTGTACTTGGAAAAGCGCTGTATAAATCAAATTTATTGTTATTATTTCTCAACAGAGATTCTGACCTGTTCTTCATATCATAAATCTACCGTCAATCTGTTGTTGTTTTCTCTAAGTAAAAAGCACCATCTTATATTTGCTGTGTGCCATTTTGTAATTACTCAAAGCAAAGGTTGAGAATAAAATATTTCGGAGTTAGCCAAAAGCTAAAGGGCTGTCAATCACAATGAAAGCCACCGCTTCTCAATTTCAACTTTCACAACGCCGCTGTTACCCGACCACCATACTGAAAGTTGAGCAAGAAGTTCTTATGCTGTGTATTTTCTAAAAACATCTAGTGGTTTATTTAAGTCTTCAGTTTTCCTTTTAAGCGCTGAACAAGTTGAAACAAATGTCTAATGCCTTTAGATCCCAAAGTGAAAGTAGACCTCTATGTTGGAAAGGAATCCTCAGAGACTTTGACATGTTATCAGTATAATAAACGTGCTGTCTGTTGTTTTATACTCTGATCGCACATAGCAGTGAGGACAAGACATGACACTGTGCACCAAATGACCTCAGAACATTTCCTTCTTGTATTACCTGACCGCCTTTTTGTAACTTGAAAATAAAAGATCAGGACAAAACGTTTGGGAGTGGTGTGAATTTTTCCCCAAACCTCAAAATGACTGTAAAGCAGATTAAAGTCCACCATTTCGTTTGAGTTTCCCATCAACTTTAATCCCCACTGTTGATTTAAGAACAGCTCTTGGCTTAAACTGTCAGAGATACTACTTTAACGTGCTGACCGACCTTCATTTGAATGAAGCGAGTCTGTAGCTACTGTGTGGGTGTCAAGAGGACTGTATAGTGTAGTAGGCTGCTTTCTGTGGTTGCCATAGTCATACAGTGAACCGCCGCGGTAAGTTAAAAAAGTTGAACGATCATAAACCCTAAAATGTTGCAACAAAGAGCTGTGCACATTTACAAGGGCAGCAGCCGCCGTCCCCCTTCTTGCTGATGCCACACGGGTCATGTTTGCAGACTGTCCTCACCAGACAAACTACCATAGGTTGTTTATTCAAGTTGGTTATCGCAACCCATATTCTAGTGGCCAGGTGACTTATTACAAAGAGCAAGAAAGTAAGCATAAGGAAGTAGGGTGGGGAACAGCATTTGAGTCCCAGGTGAAGCCAAGGTCATGTTGAGTTATGTTGAGTTTTAAGTCAAACAGCGTTACTGACTTCTGTCACGTGACTTACTTTAACCCAAACCACCATTTTCCCAAACCGTACCTAATTTTGGTGCCCTAACATAACCAAACTACCACAGTTTCACAATGTTAACCACGTGTTTAAGGTGTACTGTCGCTGGACTAGTACAATGCTCGTATATGTTGTTTTGGGAGACATTGACAGACATCCAATGAAGGTAAAAGTCAAGGGCAACTGGACTTGGTTGAAGATACTGGAAGACGTTTCATCCCTCATCCAAAGGACTTCTTCAGTTCTGACTGACTGGCAGGGAAACTC
>NC_060170.1:33447901-33453435 GCF_021292245.1 Micropterus dolomieu
ATACACGTCAGAGTCGAAAATAAATTGTAAACAAGTCAAAACCATCATGTTTTAAATACACAGAATAACACACACAAAACAAAACATGTAAAATTCAATCTTGAGTCTTTTTGTAACTTTGTAAAATGCTTAAAGCTGCTAAAACAAGTTCAAAATCAGATGAGGAACAACATGGTCCCACCTGACACATGTTTTCAGGTTTCTGTAATCTCACAAAGTCTGTATAAAGTGGGAGACCCTCAAAGTGACAGCTCTTAGGTCTCTTATGACAATTACTGTATGTATAAAGGACTTTAAATCCCCAAGGGAAAGTAGATAAGATTCATTCTTGATCCCTGGATTTAAATGTTAATTTAGGTGATAATTATTATTTATTTTTTATTTTAACCAATGACTTTAATCTTAAATCTTACTGCTTACTGTGTGTACTTGGAAAAGCGCTGTATAAATCAAATTTATTGTTATTATTTCTCAACAGAGATTCTGACCTGTTCTTCATATCATAAATCTACCGTCAATCTGTTGTTGTTTTCTCTAAGTAAAAAGCACCATCTTATATTTGCTGTGTGCCATTTTGTAATTACTCAAAGCAAAGGTTGAGAATAAAATATTTCGGAGTTAGCCAAAAGCTAAAGGGCTGTCAATCACAATGAAAGCCACCGCTTCTCAATTTCAACTTTCACAACGCCGCTGTTACCCGACCACCATACTGAAAGTTGAGCAAGAAGTTCTTATGCTGTGTATTTTCTAAAAACATCTAGTGGTTTATTTAAGTCTTCAGTTTTCCTTTTAAGCGCTGAACAAGTTGAAACAAATGTCTAATGCCTTTAGATCCCAAAGTGAAAGTAGACCTCTATGTTGGAAAGGAATCCTCAGAGACTTTGACATGTTATCAGTATAATAAACGTGCTGTCTGTTGTTTTATACTCTGATCGCACATAGCAGTGAGGACAAGACATGACACTGTGCACCAAATGACCTCAGAACATTTCCTTCTTGTATTACCTGACCGCCTTTTTGTAACTTGAAAATAAAAGATCAGGACAAAACGTTTGGGAGTGGTGTGAATTTTTCCCCAAACCTCAAAATGACTGTAAAGCAGATTAAAGTCCACCATTTCGTTTGAGTTTCCCATCAACTTTAATCCCCACTGTTGATTTAAGAACAGCTCTTGGCTTAAACTGTCAGAGATACTACTTTAACGTGCTGACCGACCTTCATTTGAATGAAGCGAGTCTGTAGCTACTGTGTGGGTGTCAAGAGGACTGTATAGTGTAGTAGGCTGCTTTCTGTGGTTGCCATAGTCATACAGTGAACCGCCGCGGTAAGTTAAAAAAGTTGAACGATCATAAACCCTAAAATGTTGCAACAAAGAGCTGTGCACATTTACAAGGGCAGCAGCCGCCGTCCCCCTTCTTGCTGATGCCACACGGGTCATGTTTGCAGACTGTCCTCACCAGACAAACTACCATAGGTTGTTTATTCAAGTTGGTTATCGCAACCCATATTCTAGTGGCCAGGTGACTTATTACAAAGAGCAAGAAAGTAAGCATAAGGAAGTAGGGTGGGGAACAGCATTTGAGTCCCAGGTGAAGCCAAGGTCATGTTGAGTTATGTTGAGTTTTAAGTCAAACAGCGTTACTGACTTCTGTCACGTGACTTACTTTAACCCAAACCACCATTTTCCCAAACCGTACCTAATTTTGGTGCCCTAACATAACCAAACTACCACAGTTTCACAATGTTAACCACGTGTTTAAGGTGTACTGTCGCTGGACTAGTACAATGCTCGTATATGTTGTTTTGGGAGACATTGACAGACATCCAATGAAGGTAAAAGTCAAGGGCCACTGGACTTGGTTGAAGATACTGGAAGACGTTTCATCCCTCATCCAAAGGACTTCTTCAGTTCTGACTGACTGGCAGGGAAACTCAGCTATTTAACCTCAGTGGGGTCGTTGACCCGGATCATCGATACCGCTGGTTCGTTAGTGTTCCTTGTTTCTGTAAAGGCAGTCGTTACAGTCGTTAAGACTACCGGTGGCCAAGACTGAACGACCATCGTTAGTATCTTCACCTGAGGCCAATAGGTTACGTTTGTTGAGTTTCTGGCATTTGAAGCAAGCAAGGCTGACAGAAAGCATTACCTAGCCAAGCTGGGTTAGGTAATCCGAGGTAAATCTCCTGTAAAAACGTTTAATTTTTATGACATATATAGGAAGTTAGCTTAAATAGTATAGTATAACATAGTGTTAACATAAGTGTACTTCTCGTGTGACAGTGATATTCAAACTTTTAAACTTGGATTTATCATTACCCTGAATGTGTTTATAAAAGTGAATCTGTAGCCGGATTATTTACTGTAGGAGCCATATTTGTTGTTTTCCTCAAAGCCACGGGGGGCATGACATTGGAAGGCTGATGCTGGCCTCAGGTAAGACAGACAGGACAGGTGTTATTAATTAAAGAAGACCAGCAAACATTTTTTAACTGTGGTTTTTACTTTAAATGACTTAGTATTATTTATTGGAAGTGGTCAATGGACGCTGTAAGGACAAACAAAATAAATGCCCTAAATTGCAAACTATTGGAAAAGACTGGATATCATTTTTCTGAGTACACGTTAGAAACAATAATCCAAATTAGCAACCAGTAGCGGCTAAGTATAGGATGTAGTCACTACATTTACTATGTGCATTTATTAAGTGTATTTGGACAGATCAACAAGAAATTAATACTATACAATCCCAACTACAGTTTTTATTGCATAGTGTAGCGATTGATAAATGTAACTTTGTAGGTTAAATACTAAATCGTGTTGGGTAATTTTTGTACAGTAGCTTCTGTAGCAAAATAAATCACCAATCAGTTCTCATGATGTCAATACATGGAAGCTTGATATGAAAGGGTGCCATGTGCGTTGCTACTAGATACTGAAGGTTGTGACAAAGCGTAGCTATTTGATGCCTGGAAATGAGAACGGGCTGAAATCACATGGCCAAACACTCATCAAAGCTCTGAAATGTGGTCACATAGCAAACTGTGCAGGGTTACATATCACAGATTAATATTACTTGTTTATACGTAGTATGAACAGTGTTATGTATGCAGTTGTTAGCTCAATTATTTGTAAACATTTTTCAAAAGATGCGCATGGGAATAAATTTCAGCAGACAATTGGATGATACAATAAACATAAAATTTCTCAAGAGCAGTTTTTGAAGGAGACACAAATAGTACAGCCACAATTGTACTTGTATAGGATGTGTACACAGAGGAAAGCCTTACTATTTTTATTAGTGTAGCATGGACACTGTGATGTTACCAAATCTTAAAAAAATGTCTTTTTATCTGGCCGACAACACAAAACGACACATATTATTTTAGGTTTCATCTTGGACAGAGGATGGCTCTTACTAAGGTATTCAACTGCAGCAAGCCGACAGATCAGCCACTCGTGATTATACTGAGCAAAATCAATGTTTCACATGTTTCACAATCACAATGTTTCTAAACTTAAAAGACTTTATTTTTACCTTTTTGCATTTGTATTTTTTTGACCACTTACACAATTATTTTAAAAACACATGGGATTTCCGCCTATGAAGATGCGTAAGAGACATGAACCAAGAGAGGAAGGGGGACCACAGAGACCCCTAATGTGGGGGCCCCAGAATTTTATGCTAAGCGCCTGCTCTTGACCCGTTATTCTTACTTTCAGTCTCACAGCTGATTGTGTCGCAGCAGAAAGTCAAGCTGGTAAGTGAACTCGAGAACTAGATTTTTAAAAATATCAAAGTGAAAGTAGTTTATGAAGCAGATGATAGAACTGCAGGAGGTTCCAGATTCACGTTATTAACCGTAAAAAAAAAGTTTCATCTCTAAAGTCTCACTGAAATGAGGAGACAAAAGTTTCTGTCAACATTTAGGTCTAATTGAGCTGAAGAGGCCGTTATTATTAGTTGTAGCCTAGTAGTGGGAAAATCCCGATTTTTTTCTTTTGGCCCCGGGGTTATTGATGTAACATTAGACAAAGTAAGACAAGTTAACTGTTTAACAATGGATGCTGTCACGTCTTTAGGTACTCAGATCCAGCAGTTGAATTTATCCTTTTCAGCAGAGTGACATCATGGCGGCTGCAGCATCAAGTGAGTCCAGTCATACTGTGTTAGTCTGGATAACACTTATGTTCAGATTGCAGGCCAATGTGACCCAAATCCGATTTTTTCGCCCATATGTGACTCGATCAGATCTTAACTTTTTATGCCAGTGTGAAGGCCAAGTCATGGAATCTGAACTTTTCCAGTTCGGAATTGGACCACTTCCATATGTGGTCCAAATCCGATACAGATCGGATCTTCTTTATCTTTTTAAATGCGACCTGAGTCTGGACACTCAGGTCGCATTTGTTGCGACTTTGACGTCGCTGTAGAGCAGCTGTTCTGCTGTAGACGGAGCCGCGGTGAACGAAAAAGCTTTACAAAAGGCCATTATTACAGATGTGGCTCTCTTCCTCCTCTACCTCGCTATAATCTGCTCACAGCTTCCCTTTCTTATAAATCCACCGGACCGCGAGCTCTTTTCTGAGTTACGTGCGTGATACTTGTTCGAGCCGACACAGTGGAGAGAGAGAGAGACGGAGGGTGTGAGGTGTTGTACAGCCGAAAACTGTAAAGAACAGAAAGTTGTGAAAACTTGTCATAATTCGGGAGAAATGTGTCCCGTGAGAGGAAAAACGGGCGTTTCCCTCGAGCTATTTAGCTTTATTTATTTATTTATTTTGTCCGGAGCTATGTAGCTTTATTTTTTTTTTTTTCTTTTCCGGAGCTATATAGCTTTATTTATTTATTTATTTTTTCCGGAGCTATGTAGCTTTATTTATTTATTTATTTTTTTCCGGAGCTATGTAGCTTTATTTATTTATTTATTTTTTTCCGGAGCTATGTAGCTTTATTTATTTTGTTATTTATTTTTTCCGGAGCTATGTAGCTTTATTTTTTTTTTTTTTCTTTTCCGGAGCTATATAGCTTTATTTATTTATGTATTTTTTTTCCCCAGAGCTATGTAGCTTTATTTTTTTTTTTTTTTTTTTCCGGAGCTATGTAGCTTTATTTATTTATTTATTTTTTTCCGGAGCTATGTAGCTTTATTTATTTTGTTATTTATTTTTTCCGGAGCTATGTAGCTTTATTTTTTTTTTTTTTCTTTTCCGGAGCTATATAGCTTTATTTATTTATGTATTTTTTTTCCCCAGAGCTATGTAGCTTTATTTATTTTTTTTTTTTTTTCCGGAGCTATGTAGCTTTATTTATTTATTTATTTTTTTCCGGAGCTATGTAGCTTTATTTATTTTGTTATTTATTTTTTCCGGAGCTATGTAGCTTTATTTTTTTTTTTTTTCTTTTCCGGAGCTATATAGCTTTATTTATTTATGTATTTTTTTTCCCCAGAGCTATGTAGCTTTATTTATTTTTTTTTTTTTTTCCGGAGCTATGTAGCTTTATTTATTTATTTATTTTTTTCCGGAGCTATGT
>NC_060170.1:33453535-33482351 GCF_021292245.1 Micropterus dolomieu
TTTTTTCCGGAGCTATGTAGCTTTATTTTTTTTTTTTTTCTTTTCCGGAGCTATATAGCTTTATTTATTTATGTATTTTTTTTCCCCAGAGCTATGTAGCTTTATTTATTTTTTTTTTTTTTTCCGGAGCTATGTAGCTTTATTTATTTATTTATTTTTTTCCGGAGCTATGTAGCTTTATTTATTTTGTTATTTATTTTTTCCGGAGCTATGTAGCTTTATTTTTTTTTTTTTTCTTTTCCGGAGCTATATAGCTTTATTTATTTATGTATTTTTTTTCCCCAGAGCTATGTAGCTTTATTTATTTTTTTTTTTTTTTCCGGAGCTATGTAGCTTTATTTATTTATTTATTTTTTTCCGGAGCTATGTAGCTTTATTTATTTTGTTATTTATTTTTTCCGGAGCTATGTAGCTTTATTTTTTTTTTTTTTCTTTTCCGGAGCTATATAGCTTTATTTATTTATGTATTTTTTTTCCCCAGAGCTATGTAGCTTTATTTATTTTTTTTTTTTTTTCCGGAGCTATGTAGCTTTATTTATTTATTTATTTTTTTCCGGAGCTATGTAGCTTTATTTATTTTGTTATTTATTTTTTCCGGAGCTATGTAGCTTTATTTTTTTTTTTTTTCTTTTCCGGAGCTATATAGCTTTATTTATTTATGTATTTTTTTTCCCCAGAGCTATGTAGCTTTATTTATTTTTTTTTTTTTTTCCGGAGCTATGTAGCTTTATTTATTTATTTATTTTTTTCCGGAGCTATGTAGCTTTATTTATTTTGTTATTTATTTTTTCCGGAGCTATGTAGCTTTATTTTATTTTTTTTTCTTTTCCGGAGCTATATAGCTTTATTTATGTATTTTTTTTCCCCAGAGCTATATAGCTTTATTTATGTATTTTTTTTCCCCAGAGCTATGTAGCTTTATTTATTTATTTTTTTTTTCCGGAGCTATGTAGCTTTATTTATTTTGTTATTTATTTTTTCCGGAGCTATGTAGCTTTATTTATTTATTTATTTATTTTTTCCGGAGCTATGTAGCTTTATTTATTTATTTATTTATTTATTTTTCCGGAGCTATGTAGCTTTATTTATTTATTTATTTATTTTTTCCGGAGCTATGTAGCTTTATTTATTTATTTATTTATTTTTTCCGGAGCTGTCTCCTTGTGTACTTCTGCTGCGTGTGACGTCGTGTTATTGTTCTGCGCATGCGGGTCACTTTCAGGCACACCGGACTCTGATATGGACCACATTTAAACTATAATGTGAACTGTCAAACAAAACAAATCGGAATTGAGCTTTAAGGCCTGCAGTCTGAACGTAGCCTTTGTCTGCTCTTAACAGCCTATTAAAGAACTGTATTTTTTATTCCTGCACAAAAAGTAATTTAGTTTCCAGATCTCTGTTGAAAAATGTTTTTTGCCTTTCACTGTGATGGATCACACAACATAGATCATTTTCAATACTGTGCTCACTAAGTCATTCCTAAATTAAAGTTTTGTAAAATATTTATTTTCCATAAGTATCTTCACCTTTGTGCAGCCTCACTGATGCAGGCTATTTGAATCAAAGTTAACTTTGGATTTACATGTGTCTGTTGCAAACAGTGCAGGGCACAGAGTCCGATTTGAAGGGTGATTTTTTTCAGGGATACAATTATATACATTATATATACATTATAATATCAGGAAACAGTAAATAAAACAGTGATATACTGTATAACACCACATAAATGATGACACAAAATAACATTTAAAAAACAAAAACAAATGCATGGCAAATGCAGTTAATAGTAAATATGTATGTAGGTGTGATTTTAACATGGAGTGTTAAGATAGACTTTATTGATCGCACACTGGGGAGATTCTCAGGTTGCAGCAGCGCCAGATACAACACAACACCAGAGATAAGAAAATACACATTAATAAAAATAGAATATAAATATATATGTAAATACAAAATACAGTAAAAATAGAAAATAAGAATAATAGTTATGTGTCCACTATATTCGCCTTTTTATGATCATGTCTAAGTTCATGCATTTAATTCCTGTATTGTAAAGCACTTTGAACTGAAATTCTTGTTTGAAAGTTGTTTTAGACATAAAGTTTATTATTATTTTATTGTTTGGTACAGGGTAAGAATAAGTTGTATCATATTAGATGCATGACTAAATCTGTAACCTTGTATAATCGATTGTGGTTATGTCCTACATGTTTCTCAGAGGTGAACCATGCTGTCATTCAGTCTTCTTGTTGAGTTTTGGCTGAAGACTTTTTGTGGGTCAAATGCAGAAGCTCTTCCCACACGTCTTGTTTTGGGCCTGATTTTTACTAGTTTTAACTACAACTACTAAAATACAAAATAATCAACAGCAACATGTCCTTCCAGAAACAGTGTCCCTTGAAATTTAGATTGTTGAATGAATCAATGTTCTGTATCCTTACAGTGTCAGATGATCTGCAACCACTGAAGCGGAGAAAAAGCATGGAATTCCTGCCACTCACCAGTGAGTTTACCTGAACTGAGTCAGAATTATTCTTCTGTATATTTACATGTGGAATTACAGTGTTTTTATGTGCTGGGTACAAACTCACATTTTATTTTCATATAAATATTTGCAAGCTTATTGATAAAATTGTAAGTTTCAACATGATAACAGCTGACACATTCTCTGTCCACCTTGAAAAATATTGACTTTGGTTATAAATCCAGAATATTTTGTTTTCATTTTGGACAAAGTCCACACAGTTCTTTTAATTCAGTGTTTTCCTTTCAGTGTCTGAGCTGAGGGTTGTTCTGCTGGGGAACAGCTGGTCTGAGAGAAGAAAAGTGGGGAACTTCATACTGGGAGAGACTAAGTTCAACACTGAGGAAGAACCAGACGACTGTCTGAGAGAAAGAGGACGCTTAAAGGAAAAAGAAATAGTTCTCATCAACACCCCAGATCTGCTGCATCCCAACATCTCTGAATACAAACTGACAGAACATGTGACAAACTGTGTGAGACTCTGTGATCCTGGACCTCATGTGTTCCTGCTGGTTCTACAGCCTGAAGACTTCACTGAGGAACACAAACTAAGGCTCTGCAGAGTCCTGAAACTCTTCAGTGATCGATCATTTGATCATTCACTGGTTCTGATATCAACACCCAGAGAGGAGAGTCCAGGTTTGATGGACAAAGATGTTTCAGACCAGCCCTTAAAAGACATTATTAGAATGTGTAGATACAGATACTTGAAACAGGAGAACCTTGAACTTCCAGAGCTGTTAACACGTTTGTGTCAAACTGCAAAGGAGAACGATGGAGAGAATGTGAGCTGTGAAGTTTGTGAGGATGCAGGTTTAATCATGACACCAAAGTCTGAACACATCAAACCAGCTTTAAACCTGGTTCTGTGTGGGAGGAGAGGAGCAGGAAGGACTTCAGCAGCCAAGGCCATTTTAGGTCAGACAGAGTTTCATTCAGTCTCCGTCTCATCAGAGTGTGTTAAACATCAGGGAGAGGTGTGTGGACGTTGGGTTTCCCTGGTGGAGCTGCCTGCCTTGTATGGAAAACCTCAGGAGGCAGTGATGGAGGAATCACTCAGGTGTATCTCCCTCTGTGATCCTGAGGGCGTCCATGTCTTCATCCTGGTCCTACCTGTGGGTCCCCTCACTGATGAAGACAAGGGAGAGTTAAAGACCATCCAGAACACATTCAGCTCTCGAGTCGATGACTTCACCATGATTCTGTTCACTGTGGAGTCAGATCCTGCAGCTCCAGCTGTTGTTAACTTTGTAAAGGAAAACAAGGACATCCAGGAGCTCCGTCAGAGCTGTGGAGGAAGAGATGTTGTTCTCAACATCAAGGACAAGCAGCAGATCCCAGAGCTGCTGGACATGGTGGAAAAGATGAGACAATCTGAAAATAAACCATCCTGCTATACAGCTGTAACATTTGCACGTGCACAAATGGAAAAAGTCATACAACTTGAGAGACTGATGAAGAAGAACAAGATCACTTGTAAGTACTTTGAATTTAAATGTTTTTCTGTGATCTGAACCATGTTGATCATCACAGTCTTGAACCTTCACTGAGAATATTTAAAGTAACTCCAGGTCTTCTTATTTCACAGGTGATGAGGAGCAGAGCACAGAGAGTCTCAGGATTGTGCTGATAGGAAAGACTGGAAGTGGAAAGAGCTCTACAGGAAACACCATTCTAGGAAGAAAAGAGTTTGAGGCGGAGTCAAGTCAAACATCAGTCACTAAACTTTGTCAGAAAGCACAGAGTGAAGTGGACGGTCGTCCAGTCGTTGTGGTCGACACTCCTGGTCTGTTTGACAATAGTTTGACCCATGAAGAGGTTAATCAGGAGATGGTGAAATGTATCAGTCTTCTGGCTCCAGGACCACATGTCTTCCTGTTGGTGTTACAGATCGGGAAATTCACAAAAGAGGAGAAGGAGACATTAAAACTCATCAAGGAAGGCTTTGGGAAGAATGCTGAAAAGTTCACCATCATTCTTTTCACATGAGGAGATTCATTAAAGCATGAATAGCGGACCATTGAAGAATATATTGCTAAAAAATGTGATGATTCCTTTAAGAAGCTGATCTCTGACTGTGGAGGAAGATACCATGTGTTTGATAACTATGATGAAGAAAACCACACCCAAGTCAGTGAGCTGATAACCAAGATTGACACCATGGTGAAGGAAAATGGAGGCAGCTGCTACACCAATGAGATGCTGCAAGAACTTGAGGCATCTATACAGAATAAAGAGAGGATACTGAACGAAGAAGAGATGAAGAGAGAGAGGGAGGAGCTTGGTAGAAAACATGAGGAAGAAATAGAAGCAATGAAAAGAAGACTGGAAGAACAGAGAGAAGAAATTGAAAAGGAGAGAAATGAGAGAACAACAACTTGAAGAAAAGGAGGAGAACATAAAGAAGGAACATGAGGATAGAAAGAAAGAAGAAGAAATGAGAGAAGAAGAAGACAGGAAGAGAAAACAACAGGAAGAAATTAAACGACAGAAGTGGGAACGAAAATGTGAAGCTTTGGAGCAAAATATAAGATCAGAGTCAGAAACAAAGGAAACCACTGACAGAAAGCTGGAGGAGAGCAGAGAAGAGATGAGAAAAGAACGAGAGAACTGGGTGAAAACACAAAATGAATGGTGGAAAAAACGACAACAAGACAAGAGAGACGACAGGAGGAACAAACAAGACTTAGAAAACTTCAAGAAGAATACGAACAGGAAAGGGAAAATTATGAAAAGAAAAGAAAGGAAGAGGACAGAATCAGAAGAGAGGACTCTCATTGAGTATTTAGGCTCTGAGGTCTTCCCGGTGGAGGAAAGCAGACCAGTTGCTGGTGTGTTTTGGGTCCCCCAAGGCTGGGCTCCCCGCTTCTAAACACACTATCAGCAACTGGATAGTTCAGACTATTTCCCTGGCCTATCAGGTGCGCGGTTTGGCTTCACCTATGGCCGTGAGGGCCCACTCTACTAGAGGCATGGCGGCCTCTAGGGCCCTCCTTTCAGGAGCTTTTCTTTGGGATGTGTGTGAGGCAGCTGGCTGGGCCACTCCGCACACGTTCATCCGGTTTTACAGTCTGGACCTTCCATCTGCGCCCGGCACCTGAACGCTCTCCTCTTAGTCGTGGCTATGGGTTACTGCACGCTGGGGCAGGTGGGGGCTTTCAGCGTGGGATAGTGGGTATCTCGTTCCCATAGTGTCGTCACCGACGCAGTTCGAGTTCCCTTGAAGGGGAACGTCTCGGGTTACGTATGTAACCCTTGTTCCCCGAGAAGGGGAACGAGACACTGCGTCGGTCCGTCATGCCTGGAGCGCCTTGCTTCATAGCAGAGAGCTGGTTTGTCCTGTGTGCCGGCGTGCTTTATACACCTCCAGTTACACCGTCCCACGCTACTGTTCGAGCAACGCCAATAGGATTGGCGTAGTTTCATTCATAATTCAGCCCTGCCACGCCTAGAGGCGTTCCCATAGAGTCGTCACCGACACAGTGTCTCGTTCCCCTTCTCGTGGAATAAGGGTTACATACGTAACCCAAGAGGTTATTTGAAATACCCATATATACAATGTGGATCTCCTGTTCTGGGGTAAACTTGTTCCACAAGATACTGCTTTTCTTGCAATTCTGTGAAAAACATTTGATTGGTTTTACAGTGGTGACATATCCTTGTCATTACTGAACTAGTACCAGTGCTGTACAGCACCTACATTTACTTACCACTTCTCATTTTAAAATAACCAGCAACAGCACAGCAGCTGAGATTTCATGGAGCCTCCCTCATGCTCATCCCATGGCCTCCCTCTTCTTCCTGGTCCTCTCCTTCTCCCTAATTCTTATTGATCCTGCCCTCTCCTCCTCTTGCTTCTTCACCTCCCCATCCTCGTCTTCTTTCATCTACCTCCTTGTCCATGTCCTCCTCTTCCTCCTCTAATTCTCACCTGTCTAAAGCCACCAAGCCAAACCAAATGTTTACCTGGGGCCATTTCAATTTAGTGCTCAAGCTGTAATTGTTATGTGAACAAAAAATCTAAAAGTGTGGTTTTCACATGTGTCAATGTGGAATGTCAATTGGCAAAATAGTGTAGCAAAAATAGTAATGATAAAAGTTTTGATCGAAGTCTGTTGAGGATTGAGGAACTGAGTGTAAAGCAGAGAAGAGACTTGGTAAATGATTTGTCTAGAAGTGTTAATGGTTTCAAAAATAGTGCTTCAAGAATGACTGTTAAGTGTGTCTAAGCTTTCAGAAAAAACACCGTAACTGTTCAATTTATGAGAATCAAGCCTTTGGATCAAAGCTATTCTTTTAGAAAGCAAGTATGCTGAGTAAAGAGAACAGGGAGGAGGAGTTAGATCTGCTGAGTTACATCAGTTACCTTACAGTTTTTTCTGAATGCTTCAAAGTCATTCTTGAGGCGTTATTTCTCAAACCATTGACACTAATCATTTAGTCATTTCTCAGTTTTGAATGAACACTTTCTGCTTTACGCTTTTGTAAAACTTTAAACACAACCCACTGCTTTGCACTGGTTGCAATTTAATAACACACAATTACTATTTTTTGCTACACCATTTTGCCAGTTGGCATTCCATGTTGACACATGTGAAAACACTTTTTGATTTTTAGTTCACATACCTATCAGAGCTTTAGCACTATTCATAAATAGGCCACAGGTTAACATTTGGTTTGGTTAGCAATGGAGGCTTTAGAGAAATGAGAACTCGACTGGGAAGAGCTTGAAGGAGGCTTGGCAACGGGCTCAACCAAATCTCAGCCACTGTACTCTCACAGGTAGCATCCTGTTATTTTCTAGTTATATAAGCCCAGTCAAATGTTTTTCCCAGAATTGCAAGAAAACCAGTATCTGGTGGAACAGGTTTACTTACCCAGAGTAGGAGGCCCATATTGTAAATATGGGTATACCTGCATCACACTCAGAGACCATACTTGCAGATAACACAATGTTCCAAAAGATCAACAGAGTGAGTCTCTCTGCATTGGATGAAGCTGCTGTACAGAGTCTCTTTCAAAATAAGCTCAGTTCATGTAAAACAGGTGAGGAACACACATCTATACTTTACATTTGGGCAGCTGTGTGTATGTGAGTTTTACTGTACTACATGCATGACAAACCTTTATTGCAAACTGCTCTGCCCTACACACAGAAAACGCAAAAGCATTTTTCATTTTTACTATCAGTGTGTAGTTTGCTTTGTGTGCTTATTCAAAGACCCTTGTATGTACTGTAACTCAATTTTTAAATGAGTTTAAAGAGTTATGCAAGAATTGTAAGCTTTACATGAGATGTATAATGTTTTGTATTTGTTGTAAGGTTTTGTGATCATGTGTAGAATTTTGCAAAAATAGCTGATAGTTTCAAAAAATTGTGCCTAAGCGATCACAAAAAAAGGTATTTTTAATTATAGTTTCACCATTTAAGCAAAAACACAACTCCACGACAATTCAAAAAGAAGAAGAGAAAAAAGAACAACAAAACATCTGAAAAAATAAACAAGCAAAAAAAAAAGAAACAATCAACAATAGCTAAAGCAACAACCTAGGCAAATACCTCAAGTTCACCAAAAAACACACCCACTCAGACTTCCCTCAACACAGCATTTGCCAGGCCAGCCTCCAGAGAGGTAGGTGCCCCAAACTCCAAGAAACTGATCCGATCTGGAGTGGACGATACCCGTGAGATACTCCAATGGAATCAATTGAAATATAACTCTATGCCAGCCCTTCTATTCAGGGCTGGCCTCTGAGATCCACTGCAATAATATATTTTTTCTGGCAGCACATGTCAACATATTAAACAGTCTCTTGTTAGTTGCCGTAGTTATATTCCTGTTTGGAAGACACTGGGTCCATTTCCAATTGGGTACCCAGAATACTCCCAATTTCCCTCAGCATCTCCGACCGGTATCTCTGCAGTTTGACACATGACCATAAGCAATGGGTCAATGTTCCAACCTTCACTTTACATTTGAGACACATCGGTGAAAGGGAAGGGTAAAAGAAATGTCTGTGATGAGAAGATATATGTATTTTACGAATAATTTTAAACTGTATTGCCTACATGAGGGTGTAAATTGATATCGTTTTAGCCTGATCCCAAATCCCATGTTCCCATGTCCCATCATCAGGAATAGCTGACAATTCGATTAACAGACTAAGAGACACTTTGTCTAATGGCTGAAACAGCATATTCTAATTCTGTTCTAATCTATAACAAACGTTAGCAGAGGGGAGAACAAATTTAAAGTGAGATAGTGACATTTTTTTTCTTTTCACCCCTGATGAGTTTACAGTCCTGAAATAATCAGCCTGAAACAAAAAGCTTTTGTTTCTCATTTGGAGAGATGTTTCTGCCAAACTAAACACTAATGCTCAGGAAGAACAGAATATCATATCTTACTCATATGTTATTCATTGATAACGTCTTCTTATTAAATTGTTTATCTTAAATTAACTGACGCTGTAATGGAGTAAAAAGTACTTTTCCATCTGCAAAGTGGTGTTGAAGAAGAAAGTTGCACAACCTGGGCCAGGTAAAGTGAAAGTAGCTCAAAATTACACTGAAGTACAGTCCTAGAGTAAAGCACCAGTAGTTTTTCATTATTTTTATTGACCAAAGTGAGTAAAAATGTGTTCTCCTATAACTGGAACAGAATCTGAATATTTGTAGATTTTTGTCCTGCAGAGAATTGTTGGTTTGGATGCTTTGTTGTACAGTTGTCAGTAGTTGATGGAAATTAAGGCTAATAAAAGAGGGGCAGTTCTTGTTACTGGCTGCTACATAATGTATCTTTAAAATGTGCTTTTATACACATATACATATATATTCATAGTTACAGTTAATGTGTATAATCTTGCTAAACAAGCAATCTAACTTTTTGGTGTTAACATTAGGGCATGTTTGACCACAGACCACAGTACTGTTGCTACTTAACACACAGTGTAAATATACTGCCTATTGAAATGTTGAGATGTTGACTGTACATACAGCAATGTGATATATTATCTTTACTTTGCGAACCACACACAGACCTAAGGCTGTTTCTCCATGTTCAAATGCTGTTCAAATAATTTGGATTTAACTCTCTGTGCTCTTCTCTTTGACCAGAGTCCCAGTCCACAGAGGTCTTGTAAGCAATTATTCCAGAGTCTGTCTCTTTCAACATATATTTTACATACATCTGCTACACAGTAGCAGTGCTAACAGTAGTACAGAAGTATTATTAGTAACAGATGCCAGTTTCAATTTACATGAACTACTAAATACTGCTTACATTATCTTCACTTTGCACGCTTAATTAAGGTAGATGTAGACTGATAATAACAACCTTTTCAGATTCACTTTGATCCAATGCACTTCTTGTGCACTGACAGGGTTTTGTCCAGCAGGTGGAGCTCTATCATTTTCTTCTGATATGAAATTTTAGAACTGCAGATCTGTTTGTACCTGGATGATAATGTGCATTTTGGATCTTTTTTCAGTCTAAGTTTCCTCTCTAAAATCTCTCTGAATTGAGGAGATTTACTGAGATGACTGAGACAAACGTTTATGTCCAAATTTAAGATGACGTGAACCCATTTTATTGTTTTCTTGTCTAGAAAATGGATTATAACTCTACTTATGGTACCCAGATCTAGTGAAGTATCCGGGACAAACAAGAATCTTTACATGCAGAGTTATGCAGATACATTTTATACACACACACACACACACACACACACACACACACACACACACACACACAAACATCTATAGCTGGATGTAGAGCAGAATTAGAAAGATTCTGATAATTAACATTCCTAAGAAAGATCTCTTTTACCTTAAATCCAGCCCCCTGGGCACCCTCCATTCCAAGCCCTCTCTACCCAAAAGCTGAGCCCAGAAGAGTCCTTTGTGCAGCTGGTGCTGAGACTAACTGCCCCCTCTCAGACACACTCTGACCAGCTTCTGCTTTCCAAACACCAATCAGGGTAAACCAAATTATTATGTAATGTAAAAAGGTGGAAAAGCGTTTTTTTAATGCATGGAATGTTACAATGTGGATTACAAACAGACAGATCCAGCTGTTTTCACTGTAAATGCACATTCGGCACCAACTCATGAGGAAGACTGTGTTTTACATAATATACAGCATAAACCTTCAAGTATGAGCTTCATAAGGACTTAATTTGTCCATAATGATTTGGTTAAAATGATCTGCACCTCTCTTGTGTGTTTGTTGTGTTAATGATTGTATTTGAAATATTTTATGTGAAACTGACAGGAATGTAATATTGTATAATGATGTAAAATATGGACACACTGCACTTTATTAGCTGCCTGCCTCGTTCAATGTTTGGACCAACTTTTGTCTCCAGAACAAATTTTTACATTGTGTTGTAGCTGTATATCTGTGCAACAGGGGTTAAAAGAAAAATAACATTTGTATAGTGTTCACAATGACAGAGACATTTTAATTGTATTTGTGTAATAAAGAGAGTCATCCTGCACACAGACTTTGTTCCTTCACTTTAATTTAAAAACATTTTGATGTGAATCTTTCTCAGCTCAGTCTGTCAAGTTCTTCAGATGTTCTGGTAAAAGACAGTCACAGTTCCATAAGAGGGAGAACATGTTGGTACCTGCCATGTTGTTTTACAGGCTTCACCCAATTCAGATAGGCTACTTCAGGATTAAATATAGAAAACATACTGTGTCAATAAGAGTTGAACTCTTTGTTTAGAGATGAGTTGAGAACCCATTGAGAGTCATTCACATAAAACAAATTGCTTCAGTCTGAAATATTTTGAAACGTCTGATCATGTGATCTTGTTCTGACGTCTGGGTTTTTTGTTGAACCTTCTTTCCTTTCACTTTAATCCTCTTGGTGTGAAAACAGCAAGGCTTTCAGCAGGTGAGTGAACTCAACTAACTTTACATATTTAGCGCCCATTTATAACCGACTGGTGGTCATTTTATTTTTTTATTGACTAATGTCTTCTGCTACTTTATGATCCGGGACCGGGCCGCGGGACGCTGTTTGTGTGTCTGTCGGACTGGGCCAAACTAATAAGTCTACTTTAAAAGTGATGGGGGATGCGAGCGGGCCATCCCAACTTGGACGTATTGTCGTTTTCTGTTTCTGCAGTCCAATGATAGGCTCAACGGTGCCGCTCCAAAGAGTTTACTTTAAACTACTTTAGGCTACTACAAGTGTAACAGAGGCGGTAAATATGGCAAAAACAAATTAAGAGGAAGAAGAACTGGGTGGTACCGGAAAAAGAAGAATTAAGAAAAAAAGACGCAGGACGCAGCAGCAGGGACGTGACAGGTGCACGATTAGTGAGCTAATGCATTTATTATAGGCCTACACTGAAATAATTTGTATGTGCATTTATATATAGGAATAGGCTATATATTATTCAAGGTTCTCAAGTCTCACGCATTCACCGTGAGACACACGCATTTCAGCCAGTTCACGCGCTCACACGGCACACCTTGTATTTCTCACGCTGAGAAATTAAGAGATAACGTCCTCGAAGTTGTCCCGCTATATTCAGTTAATAGACGACCATTTTGTGCCGAGTTCATAGCTTTATCTGTAGCCTACTAAATGCCAGAGCCGTTAGAAATTAAAATGTGTTGTTTCCGGGTAAATTCTGTGATCCCGCAGCAAGCACGTCGTTACCACTCCCTGTGTAGAAACAGCCTATTAAAAATAAAAGGAGCCTACTCAAAGCAGAAAGAATAATGTCCCATATGACAGTACTATTATATATTAGATTATTAGATTATTATTCCTCATGCATTAATGTAGTTGGTTGAGGTTGAACTATTTTGTATCAGACTGCAATTAATGATTATTTTTATTATGGATTATTTTCTCCATTAATCGATTGTAATAAATTCTGAAAATAGTGAGAAATGTTGTCACCTTCACCTACTTGGACTACTGTCACTCCAAACCTGATAATGATTAAAAATAGGCCTACATTAAAATAATCAAAAATAAAAGCTGCAAATCTTTACCTTTGTGAAGCTGGAACCATTAAAGGTTTTTACATTCACAATGACTAATAACAAAACTGTTGGCTATTACATTTCTGTCAGTTAGCCTAAGTGATGTAGTTCTGCTATCTGGACTTCTATAAACTATTAAATAATTGAAATTATTTCAAAACATCCTATTTTTTAAACTCTTCATATGTTTTGCGTGAAAAAATCTTATTTTTTAAAGTAAAGAAACAAAAACACACAGAGAAAAATAAAAATCATAGGAAGGCTGTGGCCAATTTTCTGGCCAAAAAAAGTTATGAAGCGCTATGTAGCCTATGTATGATAGGTGAAGGTGAGGAGCTAACACAGCAGCAGAAGCTTAAGCTTGCTTAACCTTGAAACACCAGAGCTGCCAACTCTCAGACGTAGAGCGTGAGACTCAAGCCATTGACAATGTTCACACACGCTCTCACGCTACTCATCATTTTTCTCTCACAGTGAAAAACAAATGTATAACTGATAGAAACGAGTCAGGGCAAGTGTACTCCACCCAGCTGTTGCGACATCTTGCGCTGTGAGTTGCAGTAAGAAACTGAAAGAGTGTTAAATAAAAACCTAAAATCTGAGGGGCAAACTTCCTTCGTTTGGGACTGTGACCTGCACTTTATCTGAGGTGCTGAAGTTAACATTTGTGTGGATTTGTGGTGATATTTCTGCCTGATCAAAGGTGTTTTCAGTACCCTAAGTATCGTTTATCCACCTCCTCCTCTCATCCAGTCCTAAACGGTTCTGTAGCTGCAGACGGTCTGAAGGGGCCAAATCAGCAGAGCAACCTCGCAGGCTTATGCACAGCAGAGTATAGGGCAAGTAGACTGTTTTAAAAGTATTATGAATTCTCATTAATGACGACGTTATTCTCGTAATATTATGACTTTTTTCCTCGACATGTCAGAGAAGACAGATAGCCTAGTCTATGGAGAGATTCTGAATGTGCAGAAAGTTTTGAACATGGGCAGAAAAGCTTCTGAAACACAGGAGCTAATAAAGTCCATGTGTTTATCACTGAATTAAAATGAATTCATTTCTCATTAAGGTGAAAAGGTGCCACAAGAGGTTACTTCCCCAAAGACAAAGACAAAAGTGGAGGGAAGACTAAATCAAACGTGTGTTGATTCAGCAGGGATGATATTACATGAGAAAATATGTTAATACGCATTTAATGTGTACCTTGTGTTGACAAATAAACTACCTCGTAACCTTGTAAAAGTTGATCTACAGGAGAAAATATGTGCAGTATCTTAAAGCAACACAGACTGCCTGAGAATTTTACTGCGTTATATTCTATCATACTTTGAATCGTCACCTGCCACCTGGATTTTGTGTTTCCCTTATATTAATGAAGATTAATAACATCCACAAGTTCCCCTGTAGCAACCCCAAGAAAACTGACCTACAGTAAACACTAGTCAGCAGCACATCACAGGTCAGAGGATACAGCTGTAAATATCGTTACAATACAATAAGATACATAACAAAGCCTCAGTCCCCGCGACACTGTAGGATAAGCGTTTTTTTTTATTTAATTCTATTCAGTAATTTCTTCAGTGTTTGATTTTACTTTTCTCTAATCACTGAAGCATTGAGGGGCATTTTTCTTTTGTCTTGTTTAAAGTTAAGAGGAACACAACTGTTAGTCTAATAAAAACAACAAATTGTATTGTCCATAATTCCTATTTACAACTGCAACATCTGGTGAGTCTGGTGAGTAAATCAAAGAATAAGACAACATTTTAAGTTTTACCGTAAAGTGCTTTCAGCTATAATTTGAGGTGGTGTAGAACCCTGCACATTATATTTGTTGTATACCTTGATGACATATTAAAGGTGTTTTTATTTTCTGTAACTGTTTGTTGTTTGGATTGTTTTTGCAGAGAGAGATGATGTGAAACCTGGAAATCGCAGAAACTGCTCTAGCTTCCTGCCCCCCAACAGTGAGTAATTTTGAATTGAACCACAGCATTCTGGCATTTCAAATAATTTGAAATCCAACATGTTTTAATACATGAAAAGAGCAATCAATGTGTATCGTTTTTAAATAACCAGAAAAAAAACCCCTGTATAATGTGTTTTACAAATCCTTTGGATCTGACAAGTTGGTTTTCTTTTATTTAAAACTCAATAAATCACAGTTGAATTCATTCTAAATGAATGTTTTTTATCTCCCAGGTCTTCTGCCCAATTAGAGCTAATATGTTTAACTTTAACTCAATTCAATTTTATTAAATTTTATTTAAATAGTGCCAATTCACAACAACAGTTATCTCACAGCACTTTTCATAAAAGAGCAGGTCTAGACCGTACTCTGTGATGTTATTTACAGAAGCCCAACAGTTCCCAACAAGAGCAGCACTAGGCGACAGAGGCAAGGAAAAACTTCCTTTAAGAGGCAGAAACCTCGAGCAGAACCATGGCTCAGGGTGCCTCCACCGGTTGGGGGAGAAAGAGAGAGATACTAAGAAAGTGGGAGAGAGGGCTGGGGGGTAGGGGAGAGCAGCCAACACAATATCCACACAGAAGACGAAGAAGATATATTTTATTAATCCCGCAGGGGGAAATTCAATGTTTAAGTAAAGTACAGACAGTAAAGGTAATAGTGGTACAGAAAATTAATAATGGTATAGATATTTATAGTAATGTTAATGATAATAATAAAAATAATAATAACAATAGGAATAGTAATAATAATTGCAGAGGGATTGGAGCAGGAACACGGGGGCAGCAGGTGACCCGCAACCACAGATCCAGACTCCACAGCTCCAGAGCCTGCAGAAAGTGATAGGAGGAGAGAGGAGATGGATGAGAAAGCACAAGATTATTAGAAAGGGAAGAAGTTGAGTTAGTAACATGCATTAATGGGATGAGAGAGAGGAGCTCAGTGAATGATGGGAAGTCCCAAGGAAGGCTAACTGAGGGAGGGTTCAGGAGCATAGACGTGTGTAAATAATGGATTTAGTGTCCGTGACGTCACCCAAAGCATTCTGAAGAGCCATTTTGAAGCTCAAAGTTGGTGGAGCTGGATGGTGCATTGGCAGCGCATGTCACTCCCATGGATGGAGCTGAGGTGACGAGTTGCTGAAATCATGCCGACCAAGCACGACGTGATCAAGTTAGCTCATGCTATTTGCTACTCTGCTGTAGCTTTGTCGGCTAAACCTCTGGGGCTGTATGTTTGGATGGTGGCTTGTGGCTATATCGCTGTTAGCTTACACTCAAGGTAAGTTAACCTGAAACTACACAATAACTTGTTAACTTTAAATAACTATTTATCTATTATTGAGGTTATAACACAAGGTTTAAAATGCTTTAATGCTTTTTAGTATATAAATGTGATAATTTGCAACTCCAGAATTTGTAAAGATTTGCAGAAATTTGGGATTGACAGTAACTATGAATCAGCATTCTCAAATATACATAACCTTTTTGCAAGTCGTTTACTTGGATGCCACTTGATCATATGATACTTGTCAAAGTTAAAAAGCTAGTTTTATATTCCTATTAGTTTAAGTCACAGATAATGGTAATGTTAGCTATTAAAATTACAAAAGTTAGCCGTAACATTTATTGTTGTTGCTGCTGTTCTCCACACCGCTTAATTTTTTATTTGAGTAATGTTACTGCTGTCCACGGCGCTGTGTCAGATTATTGTCTTGAATATGACTGTTGAGAGAAAAAGGCGCTTTCCTTTTTGTTACAAGATGTTTTTTTCTTTCAGGGATCGGTTCTTGTTGAGGTTCTGATGCCTCCACGTTTGCTACACACAGCTTAAAATGTAAGTAAAGTTACTAGTCGTGGCTACTTGACATTTGACAGCTAATATTACTGATATTACCTTGTCTATCTGCAAAGGACAACGCAACGAATACTGTAGACTATTGTACTATTGACTATTGTTATCTACTGTCATTTTGAGGTGTTGCACACATGTTCCATTTCTCCCACATCTGACATAATAATAGCCTACTATCAACATATAATGAGCTATGTTTTAGAGATGCATTTAAAAAATTTTTTTAATGTAGTGGAAAAGCTCATTCAATTTCATTCACGAAGAGGAGAAGCTGTTCACAGACGGGTCTGTTGTCAGCTGCTTTCAAAGATCCCACAATAAACGCGGAAAGAATAGCTGCCAGTATACTGCGTTTGCTCAGTCATATAGGCTACTAAACCAACGTATGCGGCATATTCATGCAACCATGTGTGCTTTCATATAGCGACACGCCTTTCTGGAACCAGCTGCATAGATAGAGAAAGATAGAGGGAGGGAGCGAGGGCAGGGGCTGAGCACTGCACGCAGCTCTGCAGTGAAATACGATTTTCACCAGATATTTTTACCATTTGAAATTTTAAAAAATTTAAAATCAATAAGTGGCGGTCCGTGTTGATAGTGTGACGGGCCACCACAAATAAATCAATATATGGGAAACACTGAAACAAATAAAGGACTGGAAATATTTAATTTTGTGTAATGAATCTATAATATATGATAGTTTCATTTAATAAATGTATTAATTATTACCCATTTATTTGTCTCCCATAGTCACAGTGTGGATAACGTGAGACCTGGTTCCCAGAGAGCTGCAGAGGCCTGTGAAGCATCATCAGTATGCTGGACGTCTGTATCTGATGGTGTCGACTGACGTCGTTACTTTTATTTTTAAATATTGTCCATATGTGTCAATTTTAACTCCTTTGTCTTTACTACTGACATTCTGTCTGTCAATTCAAAGGACAAGCTATTCATACAACACAGATAAAACATCAAATATTAAAACCGAGCTTTTGCTAAATGAGAAGTTTGGTATAAGTTGAAAAGTGAAAATGCTCCCAAACATATTTCATGTTTCACATGAAATGTTGAAAAGTAATTATGCAGTGTATTTCTGTGTGTGCTGGAGTATTTTCACTCTCTAGATTATACTTTAGGATAAATAAAAAATGTCTCTTAAAAGATGTCCAAATAAAACCAGTCTATAACATCAGCTTTTCATTGTTTTCTTTCTACTTACATATCTGCAAAATGTTGACCTATAAACACCATCTTAATATTTTCATTTACAAATGTTAACTATCATATATTGTTAAGTTTAGATCACGGTATTTCCAATTAACATAGGAAACTGATGAATGAAGAATGTGATTTTTTTTAAAGAGGCCATATCATTCTTTTTGGCTTTTTCCCTTCTCCTTTATTGAGTTATATATCTTTTTTGTGCATGTAACAGGTTTGCAAAGTGAAAAAGCCCAAAGTCCAGCCCAAAGGGAGTTCCCATCTCCCACAGAAAGCTCTGCTCTGAACCGCTTGAAAACAGGTCGTTTGTAGTCCAGCCCTTCACTTCCTTTACTTGTGACATCACAATGAAAACGCGTCATAAAGCTTGCCAAGCGGCTAGCGGGGTCAGGCACGCCCTCAAATCAAGCTAGTCTGAGCGGAGGGCCTTTGGCTCGACTCGCCTTTGTTTGGTTTTCCATTGTAGAAATGTTGTACCTGTACCTGCTTCCAGGTACTTTTTTTCGTATCACTTCACCTCCGTCGAGGTTCCAAGCGAGCTGAGGGATACTAAAACATAACGTGAAAACACAACAGACTGCTGATTGGTCAGAGAGAATATTCACTATTCACTGCATCATCATTGCGTGCGCCAGACAGAGGCCAGCAACAGAAAGTTTTATCAGCTGATCAGATCAGCTGTGTAGATTTCGAATATTGACAGTTTTACGAGAAGTGATGGCGGAACAAAAATGTGCTTGAATATTGTTCCTCCGGTTAGCTCATCCATCTTATTTGCCAGTGATCTCACATTGTACAAGATGAGTGAGGGGACATATGGCTTATATCTCCTCTCAGATCTCTGTATATAGTATATATGAAGTTTATCCGTCTGAGTATATTGAGTGAAAGTCTGAATGTATTGAAAATTTATTTTCTTTTGACTTTCCACAGTGTCTGAGCTGAGGGTTGTTCTGCTGGGGAACAGCTGGTCTGAGAGAAGTTCAGTGGGGAACTTCATACTGGGAGAGACTGTGTTCAACAAAGCACCTGAATGCTGTGTGAGAATCAGTGGACAGCTGAAGGAGAAAAAGATAGTTGTTATCAACACCCCAGATCTGCTGCATTCCAACATCTCTGAAGACAAACTAATAGAACATGTAAAAACCTGTGTGAGTTGTTCTGATCCTGGACCTCATGTGTTCCTGCTGGTTCTACAGCCCGAAGACTTCACTGAGAAACACAAACTGAGGCTCTGCAGAGTCCTGGAACTCTTCAGTGATCGATCATTTGATCACTCACTGGTTCTGATACCACCAAAAAGAAAGAATAGACCAACTTTCATGGAAAAGTATGTGGAACGTGCTCATTTAAGTGACTTAATCAGAATGTGTAGATACAGATACTTGAAGCAGAAGAACCTTGACCATCCAGAACTGTTGACACGTTTGGACCAAATTGTGATGGAGAACAATGGACAGCATGTCAGCTGTAATGTGATTGAGGACGTAGCAGCCGCTTTACCTGCTGATCATCCAAATCCAACACAAAAGGAAACTATCTTGGATGGTAATAAAGCATATGGTAAACTCAGGAAAACATTCTGACCAGAGATGCACGATTGAATTTCCCCTGACCGTTTCTGATTATCGATTTTTTAAATTTTTGACCTTCCGGTTTTGTCCGATTGCGATTTTCTTTCTTTCTAAGAACTATAATTAATGGCATACACAAACATTTATTCTAACTTTTCTTTATTAAAATTTCACAATACTAGGATCCCCTTCATTTTCTGACTCGGTTCATTTTACTGTATGTTTATTATAAAATAGAGCTGAACGATTTGGGGAAAATATCTAATATTTATGCCAGATATTTCGATTACAATAGAAGTTTAGCTAAAGTTCAATATTCACTGCCAGTGTATTTGTGACGGAAGCAGCACAGAGCAGATGAACCGGGAAGCCAGACACAGAACAGCATAGAGAATTCGGTCAATTTTTTTAATAAAACACCCTGTGCACACTCCCAAGCGTATATAAACAAAACACACAGTTAAAACAGACAAAAAAGAAACAATTTAACTACAACAATCAAGGAGTGAACAAATTAAGAAAATCTGAACAAGTCAACAAAATCAGGCAGGTAAAAAGCTCTTATTCTAAAATGCTCCATGGACAATATGTAGTCTCCAGAGAGCGGAACAAAATGTGCTCGGAGAGAGCTTTTATCTGTAGTTGAAGCACACAAAATGACAAATAACCAAAGTCAACCACATAGGGCCGGCAAAACACTCCGCTGCTGAAACACTTCAGTGTGAGTTGACGCTGGACAAAACTACGTCACAGCCACTGCTTGTTTCTGTTCGCCTGACGCCATTATCCCACGTTTTCCTCTAGTTTCATTTGTTGTTTTAAAATAGCATATGTTATTTCTAATCTCACTATTTGAATTATATTTTATTCTCCACCTTACTTTAGTGTTGACTCACAAACTACTGGAATTTGCACACCTTTCTTTTCCCTTCAGAGGCACACACCTCTTTCTTTCTCTCTCTCTCTCGCTTCTGTTTCCATTGTTTTTGTGTGTTTGGTTTTTTTTTGTTTCTTGTTTATTACTGGAACAATCAAGAACACCGTGGCACTGAATGTCATCTGTGCTGTGTTTACTGTTGCTGGACCTGGTCCGTGCTTTAAAATATCCACCTTGTCCGCGTCTAACGTTATGCAGGGTAGTGTCTTCTTCACTCATGGTAAAAAAGACACAACCATAGACATGTTTTAGCACGTGCGTGTTTATGTATACAGTTATTTGCCCAAAATTTGATTCATAGTGAATTTCATTTTACCAATGGGTTTCTCCTGACATAGATGGGTACTGTGTTAGAAATGTTAATAATAAATCTTAGCTATTTCTACTATTGGGTTTTTTGTTTTGTACTAAAAATACCATGTACAAAATTTTTCATACCCCCTATCAAAAGTTTGTCAGTAATCAATGGCAAAGCCTTTTTTGCCATCACAATAGCACAATTGTTCTTATAATTGCTAACAAGCCTTTTCCATTACCTTATTTTAATATAGACCAGCACTTAATTATATTTTGTGCGTGTAGTATGAAGGAACTACAAATTTCATTTCGTTATGCAGCCTTGTGCTGTATAATGACTTATAAACAACCTTGTAATTTGTAACAAGCCTTTTCCATGTCTCCACTGGGATTTTGTACCACTGCTTTTTTGCAATGATCTCCAGGTCTTTAAGATTGGAAGGCATCCTTTGCCATCACTCAGGTCTTTATTTGCCTCCACAAATTCTCAATGGGAATTAGGTCTGGACTCCAAAATGTTGATATTGTTGTCTGTTAACCATTTCTTGACCATGTTTCTGATCATTGTCTTGTTGGAAGATCCAATGCTGCCCAAGGCCAAGTTTTTCTGCAAAGCAAGGGCTTTTGGCTTCCTACCAAGCCCTTTGAAGTTTTTCACACTATGGAACTCCTCGTACTTGTCGCTGGGACCTGAAAACACTTAGATATGACTCAACATCTCTAGCACCATAACTTACTGTCTTTGTCACTTGTTTATGTAATTTCCAACCAGATGAAACCTGATGATAAAATACAAATTCACTATGATAGTGCGCATGGCGTAAAACACCGTCGAGCACAGTATGTTTAGTAACGTTTAGTGTGACCGGCATACATTTGATGCTGCTTGGCCCCAGTCACTTTTCACGGCCGATTAAGCTGAAAACCGACCCATTCTGATCTCTAGCAAGTCGATCTGTGCATCCTGGAATCTAAAATATGTTGGAAGTTTTGTTAATTATCACAAATGATTTTACCATGATATTTGTTTATTCTTAATGTAATGTCTGAGTGTTTTATATACATTTTTTTATTTTACAGGGATTACATCCAGGACAGAACGTTCCACTTCATGCCAATGTAAGTAAATGTTGTGCTTAAAGCTGATCTTTTTGTTTCAAGATACTGTGAAGGAATACTTTGATGAATACCTGGTTGCAATAGTATGCAATACTGCAAGCTACAAGACACTGTCTGTGTCAAGCTGTTACCAAGGCTGCAGACAATGTTCCTTAATGATCCTGTTCATAAGAGTTATTTATTGACCACTATCAAAATAAACAAATCCTGTCACATTGTTTCTACATTACGCCAAATAGCAGGGATACAGTGATAAAAAGTGCATTTACATAATAATTTTTCATAATAATTTCATATCTTAAACTAAATGTTAAATATATTTTAGCTGACGCTTTTATCCAAAGCGACTTAAAAATATAATGTGTATATCTTATATATATATTCTCTCTCTCCTTCCTCATCTCTTCATGGAGGATTGAGACAGGAGGAACACGACAACCTGATATTTGGATTTGTTATTCAATAAATATATTTGTTTGACAGGGAAGTTGTGCGCAAACAGGAATATATAAAGCATATTCATTTATTTTAAAAAAAGGGAACTTTTTCTCCGAAAAGAAAAAGGGCAAGTGCTAAAGCCCCTGATGTCTATGTGTGCACATTCCTGCCAAATAGCGATCAATAATGCAACTGCAAAATGTAAAACCCCAAACGACAAAGCTTGTGGTCAGTGGAGACAGGGTAGAGAAATTTTAATTTTCTAAAGATATATACCTACTTTATTGATTATTACTTTGTAAACTATAACAAATAACTGTTAATCTTTCCAGTGCCAACTGATATTATGTCAATATGAATTTAAAACAGTATTAAAGTGTGAGTTGAGGCTCACAAGAAATTGTTAAGAGAACTAAATCTAATGTAAATTTCCACCTTTGAACAGATAGGATTTATCAAGATCTCCTGAGCAAACTGTAGCCAACTAAGTGAGGTTAAAGAAATAAGAAAACAGTTTGTAGTGTAAACATCATATTTAACCATTTAAGGCAAGAAATATCTTTAATTACTGCCATTAATCCGTCTACATGAATATGGTGTAGAGTGTGCTGAAAATGTACTCATTGCATTGGTAATTTTCCTATCTTATTTATTACAGCACTCAGGATAGTGTTGTTTGGAAAAAGTGATGACAAAAAAACAACACTGGGAAACATCATCACTGGTAAAAAAGAGGTCCAGAACCTCTTTGCAAGCAAACAGGCTACCTGTGGAGAGTGGAGAGGACAACCATTGACAGCAGTGAAAACACCAGACATGACCAGTCACTCTGTGACCGCACTGAGAAGAGAGGTGAAGAACTGTGTCAATCTTTGTCCTCCTGGACCAAATGTTCTGCTGCTGTTAGTGAAGCCTTCTGCTTTCAATGAGGAGGACAGACACACACTGAGGTTCATCCTGAGTTTGTTTGGTCAAAGTGCTTTTAAACACTCAATGGTCATCTTTACACATGAAGGGAATGAAATGACCGTCTCTGTTAACGAACTCCTTAAAGAGTGTGGAGGAAGATACTACAGCATGTTTAATGATGACCGCACACTGTTAATGCAGGAGATTGAGAACATTGTGCATGAAAACCAAGGAACCTTTCTCACCTTCACTGAAGACACTGAACACATCAAACCAGCTTTAAACCTGGTTCTGTGTGGGAGGAGAGGAGCAGAGAAGACTTCAGCAGCCAAGGCCATTTTAGCTCAGACAGAGTTTCATTCAGTCTCCGTCTCATCAGAGTGTGTTAAACATCAGGGAGTTGTGCGTGGACGTTGGGTTTCCCTGGTGGAGCTGCCTGCCTTGTATGGAAAACCTCAGGAGGCAGTGATGGAGGAATCACTCAGGTGTATCTCCCTCTGTGATCCTGAGGGCGTCCATGTCTTCATCCTGGTCCTACCTGTGGGTCCCCTCACTGATGAAGACAAGAGAGAGTTAGAGACCATCCAGAACACATTCAGCTCTCGAGTCGTTGACTTCACCATGATTCTGTTCACTGTGGAGTCAGATCCTGCAGCTCCAGCTGTTGTTAACTTTGTAAAGGACAACAAGGACATCCAGGAGCTCCGTCAGAGCTGTGGAGGAAGATATGTTGTTCTCAACATCAAGGACAAGCAGCAGATCCAAGAGCTGTTGTACATGGTGGAAAAGATGAGACAATCTGAAAATAAACCATACAGCTATACAGCTGTAACATTTGCACATGCACAAATGGAAAAGGTCATACAACAAGAGAAGCTGATGAAGAAGAACAAGATCACTTGTAAGTACTTTGAATTAAAATGTTTTTTCTGTATCCTGAACCATGCTTTACATTAAGTGAGTCTTGAACCGTCACTGTAACATATGTGAATATTTAAAGTAACTCCAGGTCTTCTTCTTTCCCAGGTGATGATGAGGAGCAGAGCCCAGAGAGTCTCAAGATTGTGCTGATAGGGAAGACTGGAAGTGGAAAGAGCTCTACAGGAAACACCATTCTAGGAAGAAAGGAGTTTAAAGCTGAATCAAGTCAAACTTCAGTCACCCAACGTTGTAAGAAAGCACAGAGTGAAGTGGACGGTCGTCCGTTTGTTGTGGTCGACACTCCTGGTCTGTTTGACACAACTTTGTCCCATGAAGAGGTTAATCAGGAGATGGTGAAATGCATCAGTCTTCTGGCTCCAGGACCACATGTCTTCCTGTTGGTGTTACAGATCGGGAGACTCACAAAAGAGGAGAAGGAGACATTAAAACTCATCAAGGAAGGCTTTGGGAAGAATGCTGAAAAGTTCACCATCATTCTTTTAACTGGAGGAGATTCACTGGAGGATGAGGAGACGTCCATTGAAGAATACATTGAACATAAATGTGATGCTTCCTTTAAGAAGCTGATCTCTGACTGTGGAGGAAGATACCATGTGTTTAATAACCGTAACAAACAAAACCGCACACAAGTCAGTGAGCTGATAACCAAGATTGACACCATGGTGAAGGAAAATGGAGGCAGCTGCTACACCAATGAGATGCTGCAAGAGGCCGAGGCAGCTATAAAGAAAGAAATGGAGAGAATCCTGAAGGACAAGCAAGAAGAGATGAAGAGAGAGAGGGAGGAGCTTCAAAGAAAACATGAAAAGGAAATGCAAGAGATGAAAAGAAGAATGGAAGAACAGAGAGCAGAAATTGAAAAGGAGAGAAAACTGAGAGAAAAACAACTTGAAGAAAAAGAGGAGAACATAAAGAAGGAACGTGAGGATAGAAAGAAAGAACAAGAAATGAGAGAAAAAGAAGACAGGAAGAAAAAACAACAGGAAGAAATTCAGCGACAGGAGTGGGAACGAAAATGTGAAGCTTTGGAGCAAAATATAAGATCAGAGTCAGAAACAAAGGAAACCATTGACAGAAAGCTGGAGGAGAGCAGAGAAGAGATGAGAAAAGAACGAGAGAACTGGGAGAAAACACAAAATGAATGGTGGGACAAACGTTATCAAGAAGACGAAGAGAGACGACAGGAGGAACAAACAAGACTTAGCAAGCTTCAAGAAGAATACGAACAGGAAAGAGAAAATTATGAAAAGAAAAGAAATGAAGAGGACAGAATCAGAAGAGAAAGAGAGGAAAAAGAGAGAAAAGACATGGAGGAGAACTACAAGAAGAAAATGGAGAATCAGAAAAAGGCGTATGAAGAGGAGGCCAGAGAGAAAGCTGAAGAGTTTAATGAATTCAGAGAGAAACACAACAAGGAGTTTGCAGCTCAGAAGCAACAGCATGAGGAAGAAATGACAGACAAAGACAAACAATTTGACATCTTAAAGGCACTTTCAGCTCACAATGAAGAACAAATAAAGAAAAAACATCAAAGTGAAATTTGTGACTTAGTTAAATGTGTGACCAAAAAGAAAGAAAATCTGAAAAAAATAAACCTCTTACTGAAAAAACATGAAAAACAAATGAAGAATCTGGACAATGAGGATGAAAAGAAAAATCTGCTGGAAACACATGAAAAAGAAATAAATGACCTGATCCAGGAACTTATGAAACAAGTCAATACATCAAGCTGTCGTATTTTATGAGGATTTGTTTCATGTAAACATCTCATCAACAGAGCAGTTTCAGATGTTGTTCCTTTTTTCTATTTTCATTTAGTTTCAGTAACTGAAACTTTAAAGAAGCAGATAGTGGCTGTTAATACAGAATGCAGTAAATAAGCAAAACCTAATTCAAATTATTTTTATTTTTATTATTTTCCAAACCGCTGTGATGATCAGAAAACTAAAGTTTTGTTCTAAATAAACCTTTTCATGTTAAATTGTTAAAATTTCAGAGGTTATTAGTTAAGATGTTCTTTAGAACCAAAGTGAAACTGAGGCTGAAATGATTCCTGTATTATATTACATTATTATTAACAGTAAAGAAAGTCTGATAAAATTGGTTTATTTTTGGAAAGTATCACTCTAAGGTGGTTATGAAGAGTTGTCAAAGATGTTCTGAGGCTGAACAATATTTGTTTTCTTGTCAAATACACCTGTGCTTAGCAAATATACAGCTGATCTATCCCTGTGGCTCAGCTGCAGTGTCTAAGAGCTTTCTGGATATTTTTGGACTCTTAAGCGTCAAAATGTTGATTTCAGTCTGTCTGTATTGATCAATCAGGCTTTTAATATCTAAATAACTCAGTGACTCTGTTCAGTCAATTGTTTCAAACTTCTGCTCTATTTTACTGAAAATAATTGTTTCCTCTGTAACATTCAGGCTCTTCTCTGTTTCACTGGGTTTTCTGTAAAGTTTATATATTATATATTTAGAGATATTAGAGTCATTTGGTTTGACTTTTTCACCTCTAATAAGTTGATTGTAAAAAAGGGTGAGCTGCTGTTTCAGCCTGCACCTTTTCAGTCTGTAGAAAATCTTTCTGCTCTGTTGGTTTTCTTTTCTTCTGTTAAAACTCTTTTGCTGGGAATAATTGCCTTTTCTTTTCTTTTGTCCTAATAGTTTGTGTAATTATTTGCTGATAAAAACAGACAGCAGCTTAGTAAAGAAAGACTTCAGCAGCTGAAGCTCTGCTCGCTCATTACAGATGATCTTTGTTTTCTTTTGAATATGAGAAAGAACATGATGTTTGTGCTGGAAGTGAAATGAAATGTTTAGATGTCATTCACCCTGTTTTCTCTGCAAATCACAAATATCACAGCAAATATGAAACATTAAACAGCATGAAGATCATTTAAACTGATGATCTGTTATATCTATCGATCAAGCCAGATGAAACTAATCAGCTAAACTTCAAATGTTCCTTCAGGATGTTAAAACCTGGATGACCTGTAATTTCCAATGTTAAACTCAGATAAAACTGAAGTTATTGTTCTGGGGCCTAAGCACCTCCGTGACGCATTATCTAAAGATATAGTTTCCCTTGATGGCATCGCCCTGGCCTCCAGCACCACTGTGAGGAATTTTGGAGTTCCCATTTGAGGGAACTTGAACTGCGTCGGTGACGACACTATGGGAAGGCCTCTGGGCGTGGCAGGGCTGAATTATGAATGAAACTACTCCAATCCTATTGGCGTTGCTCGAACGGTAGCGTGGGATGGCTTAACTGGAGGCGTATAAAGCACGCCGGCACACAGGCCAAACCAGCTTTTTTCTTATCAGCAGGCGCTCTGATATGTTTGGTAGAACGAAGCTCTACCAAACAAGCAACAAAGTTGCCATGGTGCAGACGTGGCCCTGAGGAGGCTGAGGTCTCGTGCGGTTCTTTTCTCCGAAGACGGCCGGATGCCCTCTCCCCGTGGCTCGGGTCCTGCGGTCGCTGAGGCGGCGCGGCGGCTTTGGTCATGGGGCTCGCAGCGTCTGCACCATGGCAGACCTATGCGTTCTGGAGCGGGTCCGTCAGGACGGTGTCAGTCTACTGTTAGTAGCCCTGTTTTGGCCGGCCCGAGTGTGGTTCTCGGACATAATCTTCCACGGTCCTCTGAGGGAGGGGTCTTTGGGGAGGCTCCCGCTGGTCGTGCGCTTCCTCCGTGGATCCCGGAGGATGAGACCCGTGACTTGCTCCAGGGTGCCCACCTGGGACCTGGCAGTGGTTCTCAAAGCGCTGGCTGAGGTCCCCTTCGAACCCCTGGAGTCGGCTGAGGCTAAGCACATGACCCTTAAGATGGCCTTTCTCCTAGCTACCACCTCTCTGAGGAGGGTGGGGGATCTCCAGGCACTCTCGGTGTCTCCTCAATGCCTGGAGTTTGCCCCGGGGAAGGTCAAGGCTGTCCTGCACCCCTGTCCGGGCTACACTATCAGCAGCTGGATAGTTCAGGCTATTTCCCTGACCTTTCAGGTGCGCGGTTTGCCTTCACCTATGGCTGTGAGGGCCCACTCTACTAGAGGCATGGCGGCCTCTAGGGCGCCTCCTCTCAGGGGCTTCTCTTCGGGAGGTGTGTGAGGCAGCTGGCTGGGCCACTCTGCACATGTTCATCCAATTTTACAGTCTGGACCTTCCTTCTGCGCCCCGGGACCCGAACGCTCTCCTCTTAGTCGTGCCTACGGGTTACTGCATGCTGGGGCAGGCGAAGGCTTTCGGTGTGGCATAGTGGGTATCTCATTCCCATAGTGTCATCACTGACGCAGTTCGAGTTCCCTCGAAGGGGAACAAGGGTTACATACGTAACCCGAGACGTTATCTTTGGTCAGGACATGTCGTTTAAGTCTCACATTAAGCAAATTTCAAGCCTTTTTTCACCTACGTAATATTGCAAAAATCAGGAACATCCTGTCTAAAAATGATACAGAAAAACGAGTCCATGCATTTGTTACTTCTAGGCTGGATTACTGCAATTCCTTATTATCAGGCTGCTCGAAAAAGTCCATTAAGACTCTTCAGCTGATCCAGAATGCTGCAGCACGTGTTCTGACAGGAACCAGGAAAAGAGATCACATTTCTCCTGTTTTAGCTTCTTTGCATTGGCTTCCAGTAAAATCCAGAATAGAATTTAAAGTCAGGCACCATTTTATCTTAAAGAGCTCATAGTACCTTACTACCCCACCAGAGCACTGCGCTCCCAGAATGCAGGGTTACTTGTGGTTCCTAGAGTCTCCAAAAGTAGACTAGGAGCCAGAGCGTTCAGCTATCAAGCTCGTCTCCTGTGGAACCAGGTTCCAGTTTGGGTTCAGGAGGCAGACACCATCTCCACATTTAAGAGTAGGCTTAAGACTTTCCTCTTTGATAAAGCTTATAGTTAGGGCTGGCTCAGGTAGTCCTGAACCATCCCTTAGTTATGCTGCTATAGGCCTAGACTGCCGGGGGATTTCCCATGATGCACTGAGCTCCTCTCTCCTCTACTTTCTCTCCCTCTGTATG